>NC_080470.1:2070000-2287500 GCF_030265055.1 Doryrhamphus excisus
CCGAGGGTGGAATTGAACCCTGGTGACTCGACCACTCGACCGCCGTGCAGCCCTGCCGATAAATTGTTTAACATTATTTTCATACAATTTTTTTTACTAATTGACTTTTATACTTTTTTCTGCTGGAGCTACGGATCAAAATCTTATGCAATTGCAAAATTTGAACTATAAAGTAATGCTATATGTATTCTATGTATTCTATGTATTCTATGTATATAACATACACGACACCCTATAACCTTTACAGGTGAACTTCATTTGACCTTGTCTAAATGTTTGAATGTCCAACTGTTCAATGTTTCAGTGCTTTCTGCACAAGTTGCTGTTCTTAAAAAAAAAATAGGTGACTAGCAAAATAAATACTACATAGTGTATGCATACTGTATGTGTACAGTATATGTACTAAGCAGAGCTGATGACCTGCCTTGAACGTGATCTTGTCCTCTCCGCAGCTATATTTAGACGTGAGCTGCTCTGAGATGTTGATGTTGGACGCCGAGTATTTGCTGTGTTTTGACAGGCGTCCGCGGTGCTGGGTCGGGTTGGTGGGGTGATCAGCTGGCTCGTGCGTGTTTCGACGCCGTCATCGTTGCATTGTAGCACGCTGCAGTAGAGATCATATTGAGAGTAGTTTGTTAAGACATAAACAAACAATGTCACGATGAAAGAAAAGATCAGTTTGACATGGCGCTACAAAGGGGAAGTAGGAGTCTCCCCGCCCCTCTGCTGCTTTTAGAGCAAATACACAATTGGTTTGAGGTGCAAAGAAAACATATGCACGATTAAGCACCGTCACGTGGTCAATTCAGCATGTCCAAAAAGTAGCAGGACTGCCATAAACCATTACCATCAACCATAACTTTTACATGTTGACGCTTGTAATATTTCATTGGCTTACATTTGGGGACTTAAAGTTTGTCATCTTACAAACAACATTAAAGTCATCACACAGTAACTTAACACTCCCAAGGTACCTAAGAAGTATACATTCATTTTCTACCGCTTTTCCTCACAAGGGTCCCGGGGGTGCTGGAGCCTATCCCAGCTGTCTTCGGGCGAGAGGCGGGGTACACCCTGGACTGGTGGCCAGCCAATCACAGGGCATATATAGACAAACAACCATTCACACTCACACCTATGGACAATTTGGAGTCGCCAATTAACCTAGCACGTTTTTGGAATGTGGGAAGAAACCAGAGTACCTGGAGAAAACCCATGGGGAAAACATGCAAACCGAGGCCGAGGGTGGAATTGAACCCTGGTCTCCTCGCTGTGAGGTCTGCGCGCTAACCACTAGACCATCGTGCCGCCCACTTTTACATGTTGACGCTTGTAATATTTCATTGGATTTAAAGTTTGTTCACTTAATTCGTCACCATTTTTTTTATCAAAGACAAAAAATAGAGAATACATAGCAATGGATAGATTTCAGAATGTGTTGAAAAAAAATTAATATATGAATATATATTTTTTTTAATGGTAAATATAAATAGCTTGAGCAAAAAAAAAAAGGTCATTACTCATTATAACCGCCTGACTCACTGTGCCATCTTACAAACAACATTAAAGTCATCACACAGTAACTTAACACTCCCAAGGTACCTAAGAAGTATACATTACATGTACCAATACCGGTTTAAAAGCAACAAGCGACATAGATGAATAGTGCTGCAATGTTGCTTATTTGCACCAGAGGGAGCCACAGGAGCCAGGGATAATCTGAGAGGAGGCTGATGTCATTGCAGCGCCCCAATGAATGCGTTGCTTCGATGGAATGTCGTGGGAAAACATAAAAATGTTGGCAGGTGTTAATTTTAAACTTGTATTGGTGCTTGTTTGTATATTTCTGAGGTATACTTTTGGAGTGTTAAGTTGTTGTGTGATGAATTCAGTGTTTTCACTAAGATGACACTGTGAGTCATATTGTTATACTCGTATATACTGACCTTCACCGATCTCCAGTGGGTCGACGAACGTGTTGTGAGTACATCAACAAGTAAAGTAAAGACATTAAGAATAAATATATGATTTGCAGTTGCATCATATCTGCAAATATTGACCGTCAAAATGTTTGCTGGAATACAAGTCATGCAGGATGTACAGTATTGCATCACTCCTGTTCACACAGTAACTTAACACTCCAAAGGTACCTAAGAAGTATACATTACATGTACCAATACCGGTTTAAAATTAAGAACAGCTATTTCAACATCTACCCATAATGCAGTGCATTGTAGGACAAAGCAACATAGATGGATGGTGCTGCGATGTTGCTTATTTGCACCCGAGGGAGCCACAGGAGCCAGCGGAGGCTGATGTCATTGCAGCGCCCCAATGAATGCGTTGCTTTGACGGAATGTCATTAAAATGTTGGGCGGTGTTAATTTTAAACTTGTATTGGCGCTTGTTTGTATATTTCTGAGGTATACTTTTGGAGTGTTAAGTTGTTGTGTGATGAATTCAGTGTTTTCACTAAGATGACACTGCGAGTCATATTGTTATACTCATATATACTGACCTCCACCGATCTCCAGTGGGTCGACAAACGTGTTGTGAGTGCATCAAGAAGTAAAGACATTAAGAATAAATATATAACTAATACTGGAGTAAAAATGTGGATTAATCTTTATTCCATGTCTGCTCTTAGCCCTTCACGTTCATGCTGGCTATGTTTGTTTTTAATTAATGAGTTTCCTCTTCGTTTTTCACTCATTTTAAAAGTTTCGCTGTAACACACACACTCACGCAAATGAAGTGTTCTCTGATATGTTTTGGTTCTCTCCTCCTCACCTCCAGCCTCCTTCCTGGTGTGATGTTTGAGGCCTCCCAGCCAATTCCCACGCTACAAAGAATGAAAACAGGAGGGAGCGTGTGTTTATAGATGTGTGGCTTGACCTTTGACACGAGTCCCCGTGTCATTTTCCCATCTAATACTCCCAAATACCATCTGGCCGTTCAGTGTTCTATACTGTATCACAGAATCAAACTTAAATCCCTCAGCCCCAATTCCCATGAGCACACACACACACACACACACACACATTGGCTGTCATTACCCATCCAGCCATTCAAACATGCTCTGCTAATTGACAGGAAATAGCCATATTAAGATAATATATAAGAAAAATATATACATCCATTTTGTTCCTTCACTCATATTTTTTGTTTATCTACTTCACTTGCACCTAAAATGGCTGCTAAAGGCGGCCAGGCTTCGGTTCTCACCACTAGGCCTGTTAGCATTAGCAAATATATACACATGTATATACACAGACTTTCTTTTCTCACATAAACAACAAACATACAGTACATCAAAAGTCACTCTACATGACTATACTACATATCGTGGTGTACTTAAAAACTTCTTTTTCACTAACCTGAAACACACAAAAGAGCGGGAACAGTTGGTCGTCTTCTCCAACACAGCAGTTGATTTATTTCTTCTTTAAGCATGCTCTGCTAATTGACAGGAAATGGCTATATTAAGATAATATATACAAATATATGAGAAAAATATACATTGAAATATACATCCATTTTGTTCTTTCACTCATTCTTTTGTTTATCTACTTCACTTGCACCCTAAAATGGCTGCTAAAGGCGGACAGGCTTCGGTTCTCACCGCTAGGCCTGTTAGCATTAGCGAATATACACATGTATATACACGGACTTTCTTTTCTCACATAAACAACAAACATACAGTACATCAAAAGTCACTCTACATGACTGTACTACATATTGTGGTGTACTTAAAAACTTCTTTTTCACTAACCTGAAACACACAAAAGAGCGGGAAAAGTTGGTCGTCTCTCCAACACAGCAGTTGATTTAGCATTATTTAGCATTCAAGCTTGCTCTGCTAATTGACAGGAAATAGCCATATTAAGATAATATATAAGAAAAATATATACATCCATTTTGTTCCTTCACTCATTCTTTTGTCTATCTACTTCACTTGCACCTAAAATGGACGCTAAAGGCGTCCAGGCTTCGGTTCTCACCGCTAGGCCTGTTAGCATTAGCAAATATATACACACGTATATACACAGACTTTCTTTTCTCACATAAACAACAAACATACAGTACATCAAAAGTCACTTTACATGACGATACTACATATCGTGGTGTACTTAAAAACTTCTTTTTCACTAACCTGAAACACACGAAAGAGCGGGAACAGTTGGTCGTCTCTCCAACACAGCAGTTGATTTATTTCTTCTTTTAGCATGCTCTGCTAATTGACAGGAAATAGCTATATTAAGATAATATATATAAATATATGAGAAAAATCTACATTGAAATATACATCCATTTTGTTCCTTCACTCATATTTTTTGTCTATCTACTTCACTTGCACCTAAAATGGACGCTAAAGGCGTCCAGGCTTCGGTTCTCACCGCTAGGCCTGTTAGCATTAGCAAATATATACACATGTATATACACAGACTTTCTTTTCTCACATAAACAACAAACATACAGTACATCAAAAGTCACTCTACGTGACTATACTACATATCGTGGTGTACTTAAAAACTTATTTTTCACTAACCTGAAACACACAAAAGAGCGGGAAGAGTTGGTCGTCTCTCCAACACAGCAGTTTATTTAGCATTATTTAGCATATTTAGCATTCAAGCACGCTCTGCTAATTGACAGGAAATAGCCATATTAAGATAATATATAAGAAAAATATATACATCCATTTTGCTCCTTCACTCATATTTTTTGTTTATCTACTTCACTTGCACCTAAAATGGCTGCTAAAGGCGTCCAGGCTTCGGTTCTCACCGCTAGGCCTGTTAGCATTAGCGAATATACACATGTATATACACGGACTTTCTTTTCTCACATAAACAACAAACATACAGTACATCAAAAGTCACTCTACATGACTGTACTACATATCGTGGTGTACTTAAAAACTTCTTTTTCACTAACCTGACACACACAAAAGAGCGGGAACAGTTGGTCGTCTCTCCAACACAGCAGTTTATTTATTTCTTCTTTAAGCATGCCCTGCTAATTGACAGGAAATAGCTATATTAAGATAATATATATAAATATATGAGAAAAATCTACATTGAAATATACATCCATTTTGTTCCTTCACTCATATTTTTTGTCTATCTACTTCACTTGCACCCTAAAATGGCTGCTAAAGGCGTCCAGGCTTCGGTTCTCACCGCTAGGCCTGTTAGCATTAGCGAATATACACATGTATATACACGGACTTTCTTTTCTCATATAAACAACTAACATACAGTACATCAAAAGTCACTCTACATGACTATACTACATATCGTGGTGTACTTAAAAACTTCTTTTTCACTAACCTGAAACACACGAAAGAGCGGGAACAGTTGGTCGTCTCTCCTACACAGCAGTTTATTTAGCATTATTTAGCATATTTAGCATTCAAGCATGCCTTGCTAATTGACAGGAAATAGCCATATTAAGATAATATATAAGAAAAATATATACATCCATTTTGTTCCTTCACTCATTCTTTTGTCTATCTACTTCACTTGCACCTAAAATGGCTGCTAAAGGCGGACAGGCTTTGGTTCCCACCGCTAGGCCTGTTAGCATTAGCGAATATACACATGTATATACACTGACTTTCTTTTCTCACATAAACAACAAACATACAGTACATCAAAAGTCACTCTACATGACTGTACTACATATCGTGGTGTACTTAAAAACTTCTTTTTCACTAACCTGAAACACACAAAAGAGCGGGAAGAGTTGGTCGTCTCTCCAACACAGCAGTTGATTTATTTCTTCTTTTAGCATGCTCTGCTAATTGACAGGAAATGGCTATATTAAGATAATATATACAAATATATGAGAAAAATATACATTGAAATATACATCCATTTTGTTCTTTCACTCATTCTTTTGTTTATCTACTTCACTTGCACCCTAAAATGGCTGCTAAAGGCGGCCAGGCTTCGGTTCTCACCGCTAGGCCTGTTAGCATTAGCAAATATATACACATGTATATACACAGACTTTCTTTTCTCACATAAACAACAAACATACAGTACATCAAAAGTCACTCTACATGACTATACTACATATCGTGGTGTACTTAAAAACTTCTTTTTCACTAACCTGAAACACACAAAAGAGCGGGAACAGTTGGTCGTCTTCTCCAACACAGCAGTTGATTTATTTCTTCTTTAAGCATGCTCTGCTAATTGACAGGAAATAGCTATATTAAGATAATATATATAAATATATGAGAAAAATCTACATTGAAATATACATCCATTTTGTTCCTTCACTCATTCTTTTGTCTATCTACTTCACTTGCACCCTAAAATGGCTGCTAAAGGCGTCCAGGCTTCGGTTCTCACCGCTAGGCCTGTTAGCATTAGCGAATATACACATGTATATACACAGACTTTCTTTTCTCACATAAACAACAAACATACAGTACATCAAAAGTCACTCTACATGACTATACTACATATCGTGGTGTACTTAAAAACTTCTTTTTCACCAACCTGAAACACGTCTCTCCATACATCCATTTTGTTCCTTCACTCATTCTTTTGTCTATCTGCTTCACTTGCACCCTAAAATGGCTGCTAAAGGCGGACAGGCTTTGGTTCCCACCGCTAGGCCTGTTAGCATTAGCGAATATACACATGTATATACACAGACTTTCTTTTCTCACATAAACAACATACAGTACATCAAAAGTTACTCTACATGACTATACTACACATCGTGGTGTACTTAAAAACTTATTTTTCACTAACCTGAAACACACAAAAGAGCGGGAACAGTTGGTCGTCTCTCCAACACAGCAGTTGATTTATTTCTTCTTTAAGCATGCTCTGCTAATTGACAGGAAATAGCTATATTAAGATAATATATATAAATATATGAGAAAAATCTACATTGAAATATACATCCATTTTGTTCCTTCACTCATTCTTTTGTCTATCTACTTCACTTGCACCTAAAATGGACGCTAAAGGCGGCCAGGCTTCGGTTCTCACCGCTAGGCCTGTTAGCATTAGCGAATATACACATGTATATACACGGGCTTTCTTTTCTCACATAAACAACAAACATAGAGTACATCAAAAGTTACTCTATATGACTGTACTACACATCGTGGTGTACTTAAAAACTTCTTTTTCACTAACCTGAAACACACGAAAGAGCGGGAACAGTTGGTCGTCTCTCCAACACAGCAGTTTATTTAGCATTATTTAGCATATTTAGCATTCAAGCTTGCTCTGCTAATTGACAGGAAATAGCCATATTAAGATAATATATAAGAAAAATATATACATCCATTTTGTTCCTTCACTCATTCTTTTGTCTATCTACTTCACTTGCACCTAAAATGGCTGCTAAAGGCGGCCAGGCTTCGGTTCTCACCGCTAGGCCTGTTAGCATTAGCGAATATACACATGTATATACACGGACTTTCTTTTCTCACATAAACAACAAACATACAGTACATCAAAAGTCACTCTACATGACTATATTACATATTGTGGTGTACTTAAAAACATCTTTTTCACTAACCTGAAACACACGAAAGAGCGGGAAGAGTTGGTCGTCTCTCCAACACAGCAGTTTATTTAGCATTATTTAGCATATTTAGCCTTCAAGCATGCCTTGCTAATTGACAGGAAATAGCCATATTAAGATAATATATAAGAAAAAATATATACATCCATTTTGTTCCTTCACTCATATTTTTTGTCTATCTACTTCACTTGCACCTAAAATGGATGCTAAAGGCGGCCAGGCTTCGGTTCTCACCGCTAGGCCTGTTAGCATTAGCGAATATACACATGTATATACACTGACTTTCTTTTCTCACATAAACAACAAACATACAGTACATCAAAAGTCACTCTACATGACTATACTACATACCGTGGTGTACTTAAAAGCTTCTTTTTCACCAACCTGAAACACGTCTCTCCATACATCCATTTTGTTCCTTCACTCATTCTTTTGTCTATCTACTTCACTTGCACCCTAAAATGGCTGCTAAAGGCGGACAGGCTTTGGTTCCCACCGCTAGGCCTGTTAGCATTAGCGAATATACGGACTTTCTTTTTTCACATAAACAACTAACATACAGTACAGAGGCATCAAAAGTCACTCTACATGACTGTACTACATATCGTGGTGTACTTAAAAACTTCTTTTTCACCAACCTGAAACACATGAAAGAGCAGCAGTTGATTTATTTCTTCTTCTTCACCGCTGTGTGCGGCCTTCCCAACAACCAAGCCCGCAACGCCCCCCTGTGGCGCCACCGTGCAACAGCACCTAGTGCCCTACTTTCAACCACAAATTATAGGAAGATTAAATGAAAACTTCTTTGTTTTTATTGTGTTTTTTTTCACACTTTTACACCTGGAAGGAGGCTGATGTCATCGCAGTCCCCGAATTAATTTTTTTAAGATGCATTTTTTAAAGATGCTGCAAAGCAAATGGACCAATCAGAGTTGAAAAGTCAATAGAAATAACTTTTTTTTTTTTTTTCAAAGTTTTAACGCCAAGCTTGTTTTGTTTTCAAATAAACCGAAGGAAGGCAAGGCTGCGAGGTGTAAACTGCACATCCTGGGAACAAAAGCAAACTTTAGGATATGGGTGTGTGAGAAAAGCTGCAAAGTAGACCAGAGTTAAAGAGAGAAAAGGAGGCGGCGGGGGGGCGACTGGGAGGGGGGGGGTACTGTCATTTACGTCAGTACGATAGAGAACAATGCTGGAGGCTGAAGACCTACCAAGGTCAACTTGTTATGAATGTTCACGCTACACAAGACGCCAGCCTGTCTCTCGGACAATTTAATGGCAGCAAGTTTTACTCTTATTTTAGTACTTTGTTGTATTAAATACTAATAATTCTGAGCGTTATTCATATTTTTTATATTAATATTGTAATCTTACATCAATAAATCTGCTGATCAGTAGCCACACTGGTTATATTAAGTCTTGTATTTACAGGAAAAGTCCACTAATTCCTTTGGGGGGGTGAATTGTGATGATGCTGATGATTTTTATTGTAAACAGATGCTCTCAGAGTGCATTGTTGTTGTTGTAGTACACCATTTTTATCAATAGAGGGCACTATCTACCCTCTATAGATTTGTGGATTTTTTTTTTTATTTAAGAAAGAAATTTAAGAAAAATAGGCCCAGTGTATATTTTCATGTAAAAATAAATCACCATTTTTAACTAAAGTTCAGTTTTCCTTTAAAGTACTCGGCTGCTAAAGTACTAGGTGTTATACTATCAAAACCTGCTGGTGTTATTACATGTTTAACATAAAGAAATGTTGTTCACTTAATTAATAATTATGCATATAAAGTACCCTCCAATCATACATTAACCCGAACTTCCTATCCCGAAGATGTATTAGTACACATGAAATCCATTGTATTTGTACACATGAAAATTGTTAATACTTCATGGTACTATGTTTGTAAATGAATTGTTATTTTTTATGTAAAACAACCCTTTTTGGAGTTGTTTATGTTGTGGTATATTCATTCTATATATATTCCATATTTTCTACTGCTTATCCTCACGAGGGTCGCGGGGGTGCTGGAGCCTATCCCAGCTGTCTTCGGGCGAGAGAGGCGGGGTACACCCTGGACTGGTGGCCAGCCAGCCAATCACAGGGCACATATAGACAAACAATGTTGTGGTATAATTGTTTATAAATGTGAGCTGTCACATGTTTTAGTTTTAGTTGGGAACTGATATTTTCCTGAAACTTAGCAGTGTTCAAAAAAAGGAAAAGAAACAAACTTTTTTTTTTTTACCCTGATGAAGTATTTTTTTTGGTAGGTTCCATGTTTATATAACCATAGAACACAATATTATGTGTGCCTTAAAATAATCGGTACAAAATCGTCTGAAATGGTCGAAAACTTTAAAATTTTGCAATTGCATAAGATTTTGATCTGTAGCTCCCACAGAAAAAAGCAGAAAAGTCAATTAGTAAAAAAAAAATTGTCTGAAAATAGTGATGAAACAAGGGCAGGGCTGCACGGCGGTCGAGTGGTCAGGGTTCAATTCCACCCTCGGCCATCTCTGAGTTTGCATGTTCTCCCCGTGCATGTGTGGGTTTTCTCCGGGTACTCCGGTTTCCTCCCACATTCCAAAATCATGCTAGGTTAATTAGCCACTCCAAATTGTCCATAGGTATGAATGTGAGTGTGAATGGTTGTTTGTCTATATGTGCCCTGTGATTGGCTGGCTGGCCACCAGTCCAGGGTGTTCAATGAATGAATGAATACCCAGGTATCCAGGAGGGTGGGGAAAGACAAAATAAGAAGCCAAAAAGTTACCACTTCCACACAAAATAGGAGGAGAAGTCATTCATTCATTTTCTACCGCTTATCCTCACGAGGGTCGCGGGGGTGCTGGAGCCTATCCCAGCTGTCTTTTGGGCGAGAGGCGGGGTACAGAAAATCGGAACCAAAGCAAAGTTTATTCATTTTTCTGTTTTTAATAAATGCATTTTTTTTTTTTTTTTTTTGGAAAACCTGATGCGGCCCAGTCTCACCCAGACCCTAGCTCCAGTGGCCCCCCAAGTAAATTGAGTTTAAGACCCCTGCGTTAAAAACCTCATTTTTTGAAGCATCCGCTATTGAAAAGTACCACAAATATAAAAAGCATGAAGTGGGGCAGGATGGGGCGGGGTATATATATATATATATACGTACATACGTAAGCTCCCCTCAACGCCTCCCTCAGTTCCCCAGGCAGATCTATTTATAGCTTCTGACGTCACTGATGGAGCCTCGTCACGGCCACTTTCACTGAGCTGGCAGGGCTGGGAAGTGAAAAAAAACGGGGGGCCCCCCGGGTTAGGCGGAGGGTATCATTGCGGAGGTAAAGCCCAGCCAGATTTGCAAGCCCCGCCTCTCTTGCTGATGTCACACCAATCGTGTGCGAGATGGTGACGGTGACCCGCATCACTGTTCTGAATGCACCACTCTCTCTCTCTTTGTGAATCGGGTTGGCTTCTCATTCAGCATCAGTTGCGTAATCGCCCATAGTCGCCCATTTATCAGTCCCGGTTAGAAGTGGAGCGTTGGAGACAGGTTGTGCTAAAAATAGACCGGCGCAACCTTCACTTGCTTCTGTGAGCGCTCTGATTTTCTATTGTTACGATACGACCAGACCGGGGGGGGGGGGCCCTATTAAACGTGAGAGAAACACCTAAAGCTCACATAGCAACGTCATTTTTCATGACCTTCAAAGAAGGTCACTACTGGAATTGATCATGCACTTCATTGGTGCATATGTTATATGTTAGCGTAGCATAGCGTACAAGAGAGTGCATTAAGCGTTATATGAATAAGGAGCGCTACTGATGTAACATGCCGGGGGGGTCGGGGGGGGGGGGGGTGCATAAAGGACACTATGAAAAGCAATGCGTCTCAAGGTCGCCTGCTCGCTAATCAAGAAAGCATGGATAGATTCCGAGTCACATGGAAATAATGTATTTGATATACAGTACTCATATACATTAGCAGTATTACTTCATTTAGTAATATATGAAATATTGTGGTTGTACTTTGCAGATGGGATACACATATTTTAGCCCGTTCTGCAATTTAAACATTAACCTGAATGATTTGGGGGTGGCACGGTGGACAAGTGGTTAGCGCGCAGACCTCACAGCTAGGAGACCAGGGTTCGATTCCAACCTCGGCCATCTCTGTGTGGAATTTGCATGTGGGTTTTCTCCGGGTACTCCGGTTTCCTCCCACATTCCAAAAAAACATGCTAGGTTAATTAGCGACTCCAAATTGTCCATAGGTATGAATGTGAGTGTGAATGGTTGTTTGTCTATATGTGCCATGTGATTGGCTGGCCACCAGTCCAGGGTGTACCCCGGCTCTCTCGCCTGAAGACCGCTGGGATAGGCTCCAGCACCCCCAGCGACCCTCGTGACGAAAAAGCGGTAGAAAATGAATGAATGAATGATATATTTTGTTATGCTAATTTGGAGCAGGAGGGGATAGAAAAGAAAACTGTACATGTATATTTGCATAAATGTGCACATATGCGTGAATGTGGGCGGCACAGCGGTCGAGTGTTTAGCGCGCAGACCTCACAACTAGGAGACCAGGGTTCGATTCCACCCTCGGCCATCTCTGTGTGAAGTTTGTATGTTCTTCCCGTGCATGCGTGGGTTTTCTCCGGGTACTCCGGTTTCCTCCCACATTCCAAAAAAACATGCTAGGTTAATTAGCGACTCCAAATTGTCCATAGGTATGAATGTGAGTGTGAATGGTTGTTTGTCTATATGTGCCCTGTGATTGGCTGGCTGGCGACCAGTCCAGGGTGTACCCCGGCTCTCTCGCCTGAAGACCGCTGGTATAGGCTCCAGCACCCCTGCGACCCTCGTGAGGATATGCGATAGAAAATAGATGAATGAGTTCTCCTCCTATTTTGTGTGGAAGTGGTAACATTTTTGGCTTCTTATTTTGTCTTTCCCCACCCTCGGCCATCTCTGTGTGGAGTTTGCATGTTCTCCCCGTGCATGCGTGGGTTTTCTCCGGGTACTCCGGTTTCCTCCCACATTCCAAAAAAACATGCTAGGTTAATTAGCGACTCCAAATTGTCCATAGGTATGAATGTGAGTGTGAATGGTTGTTTGTCTATATGTGCTATATGTACGCCACCTCTAATGCAAACTCCGCACAGAGATGTCCGAGGGTGGAATCGAACTCGGGTCTCCTCGCTGTGCGCTAACCACTCGACCACCGTGCATCCATGACTTTTTTATACTACTAATAAAATCCCTCATCTTCTGTTTATTTCTATTTTCCATAGAAATCCATTGAGGTTTTTGTTGTAGATTTTATATTATTTATTTGGATTTCTTTCCACTTTCCAAAAACACTAACATGAATGTTTCTCTCTTTTTAGTTTTGACGTGGAAAATGGCCTTTCGGTGGGTCGCAGTCCTCTGGACGCTCAGACCAGCCCGGGCTCAGGTCTGGTCCTCCAGTCCAACGTCCCGCATAGTCAGCGTCGTGAGTCCTTCCTCTACCGCTCCGACTCTGACTATGACCTGTCTCCTAAAACCATGTCCCGGAACTCATCCACGGCCAGCGACTTGTGAGTACTTCCTTCTTTGATCCGTCCAAATACATGAACTGGTAGAACCGCAACACATCTCATGATATGAATATGAATATGAACTTATTTTCATCAATCAGAAGATGTTGCTGCTTTGTTTTGAAGGGAGGAAGGATTGAAGCAAAGCGAAGTCAGTTGGCTACCTCGGTGAGGCGGAGTGTGACGACTGCTGTGATTTAAATCCACCTACTCTTTTTACGTATATACTATATCACCCTTCCTTGAGCATGATCATCACACAGCAACTTAACACTCCCAAGGTACCTGAGATAAGGTACCATAATGCAGTTCATTGTAGGACAAAGCAACATAGATGGATGGTGCTTCAATGTTGCTTATTTGCACCAGAGGGAGCCAGGGGAGTCTTGAGGGGAGGCTGATGTCATTGCAGCGCCCCAATTAATTTCGTTGCTTCGACGGAATGTCATGTTCGGAAAACATTAAAATGTTGGGAGGTGTTAATTTTAAACTTGTATTGGCGCTTGTTTGTATATTCCTGAGGTGTTAAGTTGATGCGTGATGAATTCAGTGTTTTCACGAAAGATGACACTGTGAGTCATATTGTTATACTCATATATACTGACCTCCACAAACGTGTTGTGAGTGCATCAAGAAGTAAAGTAAAGACATTAAGAATAAATATATGATTTGTAGTTGCATCATATCTGCAAATATTACCCGTCAAAATTTCTGCTGGAATTCAAGTCATGCAGGATGTACAGTATTGCGTCACTACTGCTTTATTTGTCACTGTCACCGTGTGTTGACATTCCGTATTTTCCGGATTATAAGTTGCACTTTTTTTCATGCGATTTATACTCCAGTGCGACTTATGTATGTTTTTTTTCTACCTAATTATGCATTTTTGGCTTTGTGCGACTTATACTCTGGAGCGACTTATGTATGTTTTTTTCTGCTTAGTTATGCATTTTTGGCCTTGTGCGACTTATACTCCGGAGCGACTTATGTATGTTTTTTTTCTACCTAATTATGCATTTTTGGCCTTGTGCGACTTATACTCTGGAGCGACTTATGTATGTTTTTTTTTTCTACCTAACTATGCATTTTTGGCTTTGTGGGACTTATACTCCGGAACGACTTAAGTATGTTTTTTTTCTACCTAATTATGCATTTTTGGCCTTGTGCGACTTATACTCCGGAGCGACTTAAGTATGTTTTTTTTCTACCTAATTATGCATTTTTGGCCTTGTGCGACTTATACTCCAGAGCGACTTATGTATGTTTTTTATTATTTTTCTTATAGTCCAGAAAATACGGTACTTACATATGTGCATGTCTTAACTTTTCACACACAGCCTTTGGCAGCACCTTATGTATGAACACATTCCTAATCCATGCATATGCAACAACTACTTTCTACCGCTTATCCTCACGAGGGTGCTGGAGCCTATCCCAGCTGTCTTCCGGCGAGAGGCGGTGTACACCCTGGACTGGTGGCCAGCCAGCCAATCACAGGGCACATATAGACAAACAACCATTCACACTCACATTCATACCTATGGACAATTTGGAGTGGCTAATTAACCTAGCATGTTTTTGGAATGTGGGAGGAAACCGGAGTACCCGGAGAGAACATGCAAACTGGAAGGGTGGAATTGAACCCTGGGTCTCCTAGCTGTGAGGTCTGTGCGCTAACCACTCGGACACCGTGCAGCCTGTACAATGTTATACATAAAGTCAATGTGCAGTGGACAAGCGCTTTGCTAGTATAAATAAAGTCATTCCATTCTCTTAAAGCTACACACACATCATTTCCATCGTATAAATAACATGTGTTATGTAGACTAAAAATAAAGAACCATTGTGAATTTGTCCAAAAGATCTTCTAAAGCTGATGTTTGTGATATATTTTTTTTTTGCAGGCATGGAGAAGACATGATAGTTACTCCATTTGCACAGGTAGGTAACATTTACCGTATAAACATCTGGGTATCTACTGTATTTCATATCACCCTAAATCAAATATCAATACTTTTCAGATCCTGGCCAGTCTACGGACGGTGAGAAGTAATTTTGCTGTTCTCACACACTTGCAAGACCGCGTGGGGAACAAGTAAGAACGAGCTAAGAGGATCAAATGAATGCCCGCTAGCTTCTATTCTACCCGTTCTTCATCTCATCTGTTCTTTGTCGCAGGTGGCCGTCGAGCAGCAACCAGCCACCTCTGTGCCATGCAGGTCAGTGCACGAACGACCGTATGTTCGAATCCATTTACTTTTTATTTAGTATCTGCAGACGTTGCATTGAAACAGGAGACGAAACACTGAATGTTGGTCAACCTGGCAACCTGTCTTTGTTCATTCAGAGGAGCCTCATCAAAAACTAGCAATGGAGACTCTGGAGGAGCTGGACTGGTGTCTGGACCAGCTGGAGACGCTTCAGACGAGGAACTCGGTCAGCGAGATGGCGTCGAATAAGGTGAGAAGACGGGACGTTGGTGCATGTGTCATCAGTTTATGGACACGAGGCAATGTCCATATCAAGGAATAGCACATAAAATTTAGCAATGTCAGATAATACATACATAAGTCGCTCCGGAGTATAAGTCGCACATGGCCAAAAATGCATAATTAGGTAGAAAAAAAACATACATAAGTCGCTCCGGAGTATAAGTCGCACAAGGCCAAAAATGCATAATTAGGTAGAAAAAAACATACATAAGTCGCTCCGGAGTATAAGTCGCACAAGGCCAAAAATGCATAATTAGGTAGAAAAAAACATACATAAGTCGCTCCGGAGTATAAGTCGCACAAGGCCAAAAATGCATAATTAGGTAGAAAAAAACATACATAAGTCGCTCCGGAGTATAAGTCGCACATGGCCAAAAATGCATAATTAGGTAGAAAAAAAACATACATAAGTCGCTCCGGAGTATAAGTCGCACAAGGCCAAAAATACATAATTAGGTAGAAAAAAACATACATAAGTCGCCTCGGAGTATAAGTAACACAAGGCCAAAAATGCATAATTAGGTAGAAAAAAAACATACATAAGTCGCTCCGGAGTATAAGTCGCACAAAGCCAAAAATGCATAATTAGGTAGAAAAAAAAACATACATAAGTCGCCTTGGGGTATAAGTAACACAAGGCCAAAAATGCATAAGTAGGTAGAAAAAAACATACATAAGTCGCTCCGGAGTATAAGTCGCACAAAGCCAAAAATGCATAATTAGGTAGAAAAAAACATACATAAGTCGCTCCGGAGTATAAGTCGCACAAAGCCAAAAATGCATAATTAGGTAGAAAAAAAACATACATAAGTTGCTCCGGAGTATAAATAACACAAGGCCAAAAATGCATAATTAGGTAGAAAAAAACATACATAAGTCGCTCCGGAGTATAAGTAACACAAGGCCAAAAATGCATAATTAGGTAGAAAAAAAAACATACATAAGTCGCTCCGGAGTACTAGTCGCACAAGGCCAAAAATGCATAATTAGGTCGAAAAAAAACATACATAAGTCGCTCCGGAGTATAAGTCGCACAAGGCCAAAAATGCATAATTAGGTCGAAAAAAAACATATATAAGTCGCTCCGGAGTATAAGTCGCACAAAGCCAAAAATGCATAATTAGGTAGAAAAAAAACATACATAAGTTGCTCCGGAGTATAAATAACACAAGGCCAAAAATGCATAATTAGGTAGAAAAAAACATACATAAGTCGCTCCGGAGTATAAGTAACACAAGGCCAAAAATGCATAATTAGGTAGAAAAAAACATACATAAGTCACTCCGGAGTATAAGTCGCACAAGGCCAAAAATGCATAATTAGGTAGAAAAAAAACATACATAAGTCGCTCCGAGTATAAATAACACAAGGCCAAAAATGCATAATTAGGTAGAAAAAAACATACATAAGTCGCTCCGGAGTATAAGTCGCACAAGGCCAAAAATGCATAATTAGGTACAAAAAAACATACATAAGTCACTCCGGAGTACAAGTTGCACAAGGCCAAAAATGTATAATTAGGTAGAAAAAAAAACATAAATAAGTCGCTACGGAGTATAAGTCGCACAAGGCCAAAAATGCATAAGTAGGTAAAAAATATATACATAAGTCACTCGGAGTATAAGTCGCACAAGGCCAAAAATGCATAATTAGGTAGAAAAAAAACATACATAAGTCGCTCCGGAGTATAAGTGGCACAAGGCCAAAAATGCATAATTAGGTAGAAAAAAAAACATAAATAAGTCGCTACGGAGTATAAGTCGCACAAGGCCAAAAATGCATAATTGGGTAGAAAAAAAACATACATAAGTCGATCCGGAGTATAAGTCGCACAACGCCAAAAATGCATAATTAGGTAGAAAAAAAACATACATAAGTCGCTCCGGAGTATAAGTCGCACATGGCCAAAAATGCATAATTAGGTAGAAAAAAAACATACATAAGTCGCTCCGGAGTATAAGTCGCACAAGGCCAAAAATGCATAATTAGGTAGAAAAAAACATACATAAGTCGCTCCGGAGTATAAGTCGCACAAGGCCAAAAATGCATAATTAGGTAGAAAAAAACATACATAAGTCGCTCCGGAGTATAAGTCGCACAAGGCCAAAAATGCATAATTAGGTAGAAAAAAACATACATAAGTCGCTCCGGAGTATAAGTCGCACATGGCCAAAAATGCATAATTAGGTAGAAAAAAAACATACATAAGTCGCTCCGGAGTATAAGTCGCACAAGGCCAAAAATACATAATTAGGTAGAAAAAAACATACATAAGTCGCCTCGGAGTATAAGTAACACAAGGCCAAAAATGCATAATTAGGTAGAAAAAAAACATACATAAGTCGCTCCGGAGTATAAGTCGCACAAAGCCAAAAATGCATAATTAGGTAGAAAAAAAAACATACATAAGTCGCCTTGGGGTATAAGTAACACAAGGCCAAAAATGCATAAGTAGGTAGAAAAAAACATACATAAGTCGCTCCGGAGTATAAGTCGCACAAAGCCAAAAATGCATAATTAGGTAGAAAAAAACATACATAAGTCGCTCCGGAGTATAAGTCGCACAAAGCCAAAAATGCATAATTAGGTAGAAAAAAAACATACATAAGTTGCTCCGGAGTATAAATAACACAAGGCCAAAAATGCATAATTAGGTAGAAAAAAACATACATAAGTCGCTCCGGAGTATAAGTAACACAAGGCCAAAAATGCATAATTAGGTAGAAAAAAAAACATACATAAGTCGCTCCGGAGTACTAGTCGCACAAGGCCAAAAATGCATAATTAGGTCGAAAAAAAACATACATAAGTCGCTCCGGAGTATAAGTCGCACAAGGCCAAAAATGCATAATTAGGTCGAAAAAAAACATATATAAGTCGCTCCGGAGTATAAGTCGCACAAAGCCAAAAATGCATAATTAGGTAGAAAAAAAACATACATAAGTTGCTCCGGAGTATAAATAACACAAGGCCAAAAATGCATAATTAGGTAGAAAAAAACATACATAAGTCGCTCCGGAGTATAAGTAACACAAGGCCAAAAATGCATAATTAGGTAGAAAAAAACATACATAAGTCACTCCGGAGTATAAGTCGCACAAGGCCAAAAATGCATAATTAGGTAGAAAAAAAACATACATAAGTCGCTCCGAGTATAAATAACACAAGGCCAAAAATGCATAATTAGGTAGAAAAAAACATACATAAGTCGCTCCGGAGTATAAGTCGCACAAGGCCAAAAATGCATAATTAGGTACAAAAAAACATACATAAGTCACTCCGGAGTACAAGTTGCACAAGGCCAAAAATGTATAATTAGGTAGAAAAAAAAACATAAATAAGTCGCTACGGAGTATAAGTCGCACAAGGCCAAAAATGCATAAGTAGGTAAAAAATATATACATAAGTCACTCGGAGTATAAGTCGCACAAGGCCAAAAATGCATAATTAGGTAGAAAAAAAACATACATAAGTCGCTCCGGAGTATAAGTGGCACAAGGCCAAAAATGCATAATTAGGTAGAAAAAAAAACATAAATAAGTCGCTACGGAGTATAAGTCGCACAAGGCCAAAAATGCATAATTGGGTAGAAAAAAAACATACATAAGTCGATCCGGAGTATAAGTCGCACAACGCCAAAAATGCATAATTAGGTAGAAAAAAAACATACATAAGTCGCTCCGGAGTATAAGTCGCACATGGCCAAAAATGCATAATTAGGTAGAAAAAAAACATACATAAGTCGCTCCGGAGTATAAGTCGCACAAGGCCAAAAATGCATAATTAGGTAGAAAAAAACATACATAAGTCGCTCCGGAGTATAAGTCGCACAAGGCCAAAAATGCATAATTAGGTAGAAAAAAACATACATAAGTCGCTCCGGAGTATAAGTCGCACAAGGCCAAAAATGCATAATTAGGTAGAAAAAAACATACATAAGTCGCTCCGGAGTATAAGTCGCACATGGCCAAAAATGCATAATTAGGTAGAAAAAAAACATACATAAGTCGCTCCGGAGTATAAGTCGCACAAGGCCAAAAATACATAATTAGGTAGAAAAAAACATACATAAGTCGCCTCGGAGTATAAGTAACACAAGGCCAAAAATGCATAATTAGGTAGAAAAAAAACATACATAAGTCGCTCCGGAGTATAAGTCGCACAAAGCCAAAAATGCATAATTAGGTAGAAAAAAAAACATACATAAGTCGCCTTGGGGTATAAGTAACACAAGGCCAAAAATGCATAAGTAGGTAGAAAAAAACATACATAAGTCGCTCCGGAGTATAAGTCGCACAAAGCCAAAAATGCATAATTAGGTAGAAAAAAACATACATAAGTCGCTCCGGAGTATAAGTCGCACAAAGCCAAAAATGCATAATTAGGTAGAAAAAAAACATACATAAGTTGCTCCGGAGTATAAATAACACAAGGCCAAAAATGCATAATTAGGTAGAAAAAAACATACATAAGTCGCTCCGGAGTATAAGTAACACAAGGCCAAAAATGCATAATTAGGTAGAAAAAAAAACATACATAAGTCGCTCCGGAGTACTAGTCGCACAAGGCCAAAAATGCATAATTAGGTCGAAAAAAAACATACATAAGTCGCTCCGGAGTATAAGTCGCACAAGGCCAAAAATGCATAATTAGGTCGAAAAAAAACATATATAAGTCGCTCCGGAGTATAAGTCGCACAAAGCCAAAAATGCATAATTAGGTAGAAAAAAAACATACATAAGTTGCTCCGGAGTATAAATAACACAAGGCCAAAAATGCATAATTAGGTAGAAAAAAACATACATAAGTCGCTCCGGAGTATAAGTAACACAAGGCCAAAAATGCATAATTAGGTAGAAAAAAACATACATAAGTCACTCCGGAGTATAAGTCGCACAAGGCCAAAAATGCATAATTAGGTAGAAAAAAAACATACATAAGTCGCTCCGAGTATAAATAACACAAGGCCAAAAATGCATAATTAGGTAGAAAAAAACATACATAAGTCGCTCCGGAGTATAAGTCGCACAAGGCCAAAAATGCATAATTAGGTACAAAAAAACATACATAAGTCACTCCGGAGTACAAGTTGCACAAGGCCAAAAATGTATAATTAGGTAGAAAAAAAAACATAAATAAGTCGCTACGGAGTATAAGTCGCACAAGGCCAAAAATGCATAAGTAGGTAAAAAATATATACATAAGTCACTCGGAGTATAAGTCGCACAAGGCCAAAAATGCATAATTAGGTAGAAAAAAAACATACATAAGTCGCTCCGGAGTATAAGTGGCACAAGGCCAAAAATGCATAATTAGGTAGAAAAAAAAACATAAATAAGTCGCTACGGAGTATAAGTCGCACAAGGCCAAAAATGCATAATTGGGTAGAAAAAAAACATACATAAGTCGATCCGGAGTATAAGTCGCACAACGCCAAAAATGCATAATTAGGTAGAAAAAAAACATACATAAGTCACTCCGGAGTATAAGTCGCACGAGGCCAAAAATGCATAATTAGGTACAAAAAAACATACATAAGTCGCCCCGGAGTATAAGTCGCACAACGCCAAAAATGCATAATTAGGTAGAAAAAAAACATACATAAGTCACTCCGGAGTATAAGTCGCACGAGGCCAAAAATGCATAATTAGGTAGAAAAAAAACATACATAAGTCGCTCCGAGTATAAATAACACAAGGCCAAAAATGCATAATTAGGTAGGAAAAAAACATACATAAGTCGCACTGGAGTATAAGTCGCACAAAAAGCCAAAAATGCATAATTAGGTAGAAAAAAACATACATAAGTCGCACTGGAGTATAAGTCACATTTTTTGCAAGTAATTTCTTTTCCAAACTACTTGACCAAAACAGACATTACGTCATCTTGGAAGGCAAGTTCTAATATTAATAAAAGAATAGAGAACAGGCTGAATATATGTAAGATATGCTAACACAATGTAAGATATGCTAACACAACGGTTATTAGCTACACAAAAAATAAACATAAACAGAAAAGGTGTCCAGTGTTTATTTAACATAAACACTTTTTTCATGTATAAGTCGCTCTGGAGTATAAGTCCCAGGAACAGCCAACCTATGAAAAAAAGTCCTACTTATAGTCGGGAAAATATGGTATATTTCAGGAATCTTTGCATGTAAATGTACTACGGTACTGTGACACTCAATAACGGTGCATTCAATGAAAGAGTTAACGCCCCCCCCCCCCCCCCCCCCCCCCGTCCCCGCCTGCTTCTCTCAGGCTGCTAGACTCAAATCTCCCCCAGTCAGCGAGTCAGGATTCTCTCCTCTGCCCAACCTCTGAAGGAGAACGCTCTGATTGGACAGAGGGAGGCAAACACTATGGGCGGGCGGGGGGGGGGAGGGACCGACTCCCCTTCTTTCTGTTTCTCATTGACGGTTTGTATCAGTAGTTGAATGGGCGACTTCAGTCGCTCCTTGTTCTTCCCGTTCGCAGACCACGTTCCCAGTTTTCCTCACTACACGCTCCGACACTCTTTTCCCCAACAACCTCTACTGTCCCTCAGCTACATTTATTATTCCCACAAAGGGGTTTTTCCCATTTGAGGGAACAGCTTGGAACTAAAACAATAAATGTGTCGACTCGTTGGATTGGATTTGAATCAACGAAAGATCAACATGCGTATGATGGAATGGGATTGTCCGTGTTGGCTCTCTGGGCTGGTCTGGAATGGGGACTCAGACAGGTGAGCGATGAAGACATCTGCCGGGTTGCCTTGTTTACATGTGACGTCGCATTGATCAGAAGCTAGTGGGGGGGGGGGGGGGGGCGGGGTACCAGTGAGTGAGACAAGGATGCATCTTAGCATTTTTTTTTTTTACACAATATATAGATATGATAAACGGGTGGGGGTAAACACCTGAAGCGGTTGTGGTACAAATGACGTTAGCGCATACGTTTTTCTTATGATGCACGGGATGCCAGAGATGTTACATAACCGCTTGCAGTACCGTACTATATGCTGATGTTGGCAAAAAAAAAAGATGAGTATGGATACAGTGCTAATATTTCAACCTACATGCAGCTGATGGTTTTTTTTCTACCTAAGTATGCATTTTTGGCCTTGTGCGACTTATACTGTGGAGCGACTTATGTATGTTTTTTTTTACCTAATTATGTATTTTTGGCTTTGTGTGACTTATACTCGGGAGCGACTTATGTATGTTTTTTTTTCTACCTAATTATGCATTTTTGGCCTTGTGCGACATACTGTGGAGCGACTTATGTATGTTTTTTTACCTAATTATGTATTTTTGGCCTTGTGCGCCTTGTACTCTGGACTGACTTATGTATGGGTTTTTTTCTACCTAATTATGCATTTTTGGCCTTGTGCGACTTATACTCCGGACTGACTTACGTATGTTTATTTTTCTACCTAATTATGCATTTTTGGCTTTGTGTGACTTATACTCCAGAGCGACTTATGTATGTTTTTTTCTACCTAATTATGCATTTTTGGCTTTGTGCGACTTATACTCCAGAGCGACTTATGTATGTTTTTTTTTCTACCGAATTATGCATTTTTGGCTTTGTGTGACTTATACTCCAGAGCGACTTATGTATGTTTTTTTCTACCTAATTATGCAGTTTTGGCCTTGTGCGACTTATACTCCGGAGTGACTTATGTATGTTTTTTTTCTACCTAATTATGCATTTTTGGCCTTGTGGGACTTATAGTCCAGAGCGACTTATGTATGTTTTTTTTCTACCTAATTATGTATTTTTGGCCTTGTGGGACTTATACTCCGGAGCGACTTATGTATGGGTTTTTTCTACCTAATTATGTATTTTTGGCCTTGTGCAACTTATACTCTGGACTGACTTATGTATGTTTTTTTCTACCTAATTATGCATTTTTAGCCTTGTGCGACTTATACTTCGGAGCGACTTATGTATGTTTTTTTTTTACCTAATTATGCATTTTTGGCTTTGTGCGACTTACACTCCGGAGTGACTTATGTATGTTTTTTTTCTACCTAATTATGCAGTTTTGGCTTTGTGCGACTTATACTCCGGACTGACTTACGTATGTATGTTTTTTTCTACCTAATTATGCATTTTTGGCCTTGTGCGACTTATACTTCGGAGCGACTTATGTATGTTTTTTTTTCTACCTAATTATGCATTTTTGGCCTTGTGCGACTTATACTCCGGACTGACTTATGTATGTTTTCAGTCTTCACCAAAATATTCATTGTATGCGCGTTTGTGGTTTTGATGTCTCCACACAGTTTAAGAGGATGCTAAACCGAGAACTGACTCAACTATCAGAGACCAGTCGCTCAGGGAATCAAGTGTCAGAGTTCATCGCCAATACCTTCCTTGGTGAGTTATTCATGACTTATTGTTACCTTTTTGTGTTTAGTTGGTTCTAACTAAGATAAATGTTGCTTTCCAATTACAAAGCATGTATGCTCAAATGTATTGTTTCATAATAAACGGTGGACAAGTGGTTAGCACGCAGACCTCACGGCTAGGAGACCAGGGTTCAATTCCACCCTCGGCCATCTCTGTGTGGAGTTTGCATGTTCTCTTCGGGGACTCTGGTTTCCTCCCACATTCCAAAAAAATGCTAGTTTGCTAACATGCTAAAGATGCTAATTGGTGACTCCAAATTGTCCATAGGTATGAATTTTGAGTGTGAATGGTTGTTTGTCTATATGTGCCCTGTGATTTGGAGTCATCAATTAGCATCTTTAGCATGTAAGCATGTTTTTGGAATGTGGGAGGAATGGGGAGAACATGCAAACTCCACACAGAGGGTGGAATTGAACTCGGGTCTCTGAGCTGTGAGACCTACGCGCTAACCACTCGACTACCGTGCAGCTTATATCTAATATTCATTCATTCATTCATTTTCTACTGCTTATCCTCACGAGGGTCGCGGGGGTGCTGGAGCCTATCCCAGCTGTCTTCGGGCGAGAGGCGGGGTACACCCTGGACTGGTGGCCAGCCAATCACAGGGCACATATAGACAAACAACCATTCACACTCACATTCATACCTATGGACAATTTGGAGTCACCAATTAGCATCTTTAGCATGTTAGCAAACTAGCATGTTTTTGGAATTTGGGAGGAAACCCATGCATGCATGGGGAGAACATGCAAACTCCACACAGAGGGTGGATTTGAACTCGGGTCTCTGAGCTGTGAGACCTACATGCTAACCACTCGTCCACTGTGCATCCTATATCTAATATTCATTCATTTTCTACCGCTTTTCCTGACGAGGGTCGCGGGGGTGCTGGAGCCTATCCCAGCTGTCTTCGGGCGAGAGGCGGGGTACACCCTGGACTGGTGGCCAGCCAGCCAATCACAGGGCACATATAGACAAACAACCATTCACACTCACAATTTGGAGTCACCAATTAGCATCTTTAGCATGTTAGCAAACTAGCATGTTTTTGGAATGTGGGAGGAATGGGGAGAACATGCAAACTCCACACAGAGGGCGGAATTGAACTCGGGTCTTTGAGCTGTGAGACCTACGTGCTAACCACTCGCCCACCGTGCAGCCTATATCTAATATATTAAATATATTAGATAATATTTCTGCCCTCATGGATGGCGAAGGAAATGGGATATTTACATATTTAAATTTTAAAAAAACAAATAATCAGTTAGTGATTAACTGGGTAATTAATTAACTGTGGATTAATTGCTGCAGCTGTAGTTCTTGTTTTGTTATGGTACAGTAGTATGCTAAAACAAAAGTTTTGTAGTATCTATTCTATGTATTTCTATGAACAGATATCATTAGAATGGTATTGTTTTTAAGACGACCGTTTCTCGTGCGTATTAGGGGTGATCCCCGCCCCTCCCCTTCCATATTAAAAAAAAGAAGGAGGTTCTGTGACCGACAGCATTCCCGGACACATTGTGTTGCGTTGTCGTAGCAACAGGGTGCAATATTATTAGCGGGCATGTTGCATCAATAGAAGACTCGGTCGACATCAGCCCCCGGCGGGGAGGATGGCGGCGAGGATGGCGGCTCAGCGATACTCTGAGAAGCGAGCTGTCAGTCACACGGGGTTTTGATATTATGGCCGCCTCGACGTCAAGACCGGCGCTGCTCGGAGATGACCACCATGGTTTCGGGTTTGAGGAAAAGGAGGCACTATGAGAGAGGTGA
Organism: Doryrhamphus excisus; assembly: GCF_030265055.1. Taxonomy (NCBI): domain Eukaryota; kingdom Metazoa; phylum Chordata; class Actinopteri; order Syngnathiformes; family Syngnathidae; genus Doryrhamphus; species Doryrhamphus excisus. Next base: position 2,095,794 of record NC_080470.1, read on the forward strand.
ATGGGGGAGGGGAGGGGGGTTGCTAGTGTGATGCCGGTGCCGTGGTTGCTTATTATTATTATTATTATTATTATTTGGATGTTGGTTTAAAGCTGGTAGCCGTTTGGTAAAAAACTGTTAGCGCATCTTAAGGCTCCACAAAAAGTGATGAGTCATTTTAAACGTGCTGTGCGTATGGAGACGGCGTGTTTGTGTCATATTCATATTCAGGCTTTCCTCTTTCATTATTTCTATGGTGGATGATGATGATGATGATGATGACGATCTTTATATTAAGTATAGTAAAAAAAAAAATAAGCTAGTCGTTCAGTGTTTTTACAAAAATATGTGCATTCAAAAGAGACCTGCTTATCAATTCAATATTTATTGTCTATGTACTATTTCTACTGTCAGTAATATTATAAAAAAATACTCCATTAGAAATCGCTTATTGTATTTATTACGAATATCCTGTTTTTTTCAACTGTCAGTAATATTGTAAAAAAAAATACTCGATTAGACCTCGTGTATTGTATTTATTACGACTATCCTGTTTTTTCAACCGTCCGTAATATTATAAAGAAATACTCTATCCTGTTTTTTTCCAAATGAATTAATCATGATTAATCACCATTATGTGTGAAATATTAAGAAGCAAAGCTTATTAAATCCTACCCCTCCATCTGGTACTTTTACAATCAGTAACTGTTACATTTGTTCACTTCCTGCTTTCCTAATTTAATTTAATTTAATTTAATTTAATTTAATTTAATTTAATTTAATTTAATTTAATTTAATTTAATTTAATTTGATTTAATTTAATTTAAATAAAAGAAATCGCTTGTTGTATTTATTACAACTATCCTGTTTTTTCACCTTTCAGTAATATTATAAAGAAATACTCGATTAGAAATCGCTTATTGTATTTATTACGACTATCCTGTTTTTTTCAAATTAATTAATCATGATTAATCACCATTATGTCTGAAATATTCTCATTCTCATTTTTACTGTATTTATTACGACTATCCTGTTTTTTCAACTGTCAGTAATATTATAAAGAAATACTCGATTAGAAATCGCTTATTGTATTTATTACGACTATCCTGTTTTATTCAACTGTCAGTAATATTATAAAGAAATACTCGATTAGAAATCGCTTCTTGTATGTATTACGACTATCCTGTTTTTTCAAATTAATTAATCATGATTAATCACCATTATGTCTGAAATATTCTCATTCTCATTTTTACTGTATTTATTACGACTATCCTGTTTTTTCAACTGTCAGTAATATTATAAAGAAATACTCGATTAGAAATCGCTTATTGTATTTATTACGACTATCCTGTTTTTTTCAACTGTCAGTAATATTATAAAGAAATACTCGATTAGAAATCGCTTATTGTATTTATTACGACTTATAAAGAAATACTATTTATTTTATTTATAAATTTATTTTATTATTTTTTATTAATTTTTATTTAGTTTTTTTTTTGTTTTTTGTCACGTACCAAAGTACTCGGTGATATGAGCATCCAATGCCATAATGGGTACCATAGTAAGTGTCAATATAGTGATATATATAGCACATCATGACTGGTTCAAGACTCTTCATCCTTGTATTTAGCAAATTTATTTTATATATAAATTTATTGTATTAATTTTTATTAATTTTTATTTAGTTTTTTAAAAAATTTTTAAATTTTTTACATTTTTTGTCACATACCAAAGTACTCGGTGATATGAGCATCCAATGCCATAATGGGTACCATAGTAAGTGTCAATATAGTGATATATATAGCACATCATTACTGGTTCAAGACTCTTCATCTTTGTATTTAGCAAATTTATTTTATTTATAAATTTATGTTATTAATTTTTATTTTTTTTAATTTAGTTTTTTAAAATTTTTGGTTGTGTGGTTGTCGCTGCAGAGAAACAACACGATGTGGAGATCTTGTCTCCACCGCCAAAGGAGAAGGAGAAGAAGAAGAGGCCCATGTCACAGATCAGCGGTGTGAAAAAGACCACACCGAGCCCCAGCCTGGCATCTACCTCCATCCCTCGTTTTGGAGTCAACACCCCGCAGGAGAACCTGCTGGCTGGCGTGGGTCTCCAAATAAAGAACACAGAAGAAAGAAAGAAAATATGTTCTAAATGTCACGTTTGATTCCCTCAGGAGATTGAGGACCTTAACCGTTGGGGGTTGGACATATTCAAGATAGCAGAACTCTCCGGAAACCGCCCTTTGACGGTTTTAATGTTCTCCATCTTCCAGGTAGAAAGTAGATCAAGATTGTTTCAGGAGCGGGAAGAAAAAGGAAGTTAAAATTCTTCTTTGAATCCTAACAGGAACGAGAACTTTTAAAAACCTTTAAAATCCCGATGAACACCTTCATCACCTTCATGATGACGTTAGAGGACCATTACCGTGCTGATGTCGCTTATCACAACAACATCCATGCCGCCGACGTGGTGCAGTCCACGCACGTTCTCCTGTCCACGCCGGCTCTGGAGGTGAATCCGTGGATCATTTAGGAGAACACATGGAGAACACTTCCTGTCTAGCGTGACTTCTAATTCTTCTTCTCTTGGTGTTTCTTCCCAGGCTGTCTTTACAGATTTAGAGATCATGGCCGTTTTGTTTGCTAGCGCCATCCACGATGTCGACCACCCAGGCGTCACCAACCAGTTCCTGATAAACACAAGTAGGTATTTTTAAATTAATAAAATTAATAAAATTAATAAAATTAATAAATTAATAAATTAATAAATTAATAAATTAATAAATTAATAAATTAATAAATTAATAAATTAATAAATTAATATTTTTTTCCCGTATTTATTCATGGAATATTTTCATACCTAAAGCACAGAAAAAAAAATTCATTACGAAGATATTTTAAGAAAACAACCTGACCGGGTCATTTTTGACCCACTTATGGAAGGTTGGGGTAGTAACACAAAAACTAAAATTTCTTAAAATGTATAAAAGGTAAGTTAAAAATGTGAATGGCATGATATCAAAAACATGATTTTTGAGGAATACCTGGAATATGAAATGATTAAAAATTTTCATTATGAAGATATTTGAAGAAAACAACCTGACCGGGTCATTTTTGACCCACTTATGGAAGGTTGGGGTAGTAACACAAAAACTAAAATTTCTTAAAATGTATAAAAGATAAGTTAAAAATGTGAATGGCATGATATCAAAAACATGTTTTTTGAGGAATACCGGGAATATGAAATGCTAAAAAAAATTTAATTACAAAGATATTTCAAGAAAACAACCTGACCCGGTCATTTTTGACCCACTTATGGAAGGTTGGGGTAGTAACACAAAAACTAAAATTTCTTAAAATTTGTAAAAGGTAAGTTAAAAATGTGATTGAGGAATACCTGGAATATGAAATGATTAAAAATTTTCATTACGAAGATATTTCAAGAAAACAACCTGACCGGGTCATTTTTGACCCACTTATGGAAGGTTGGGGTAGTAACACAAAAACTAAAATCTCTTAAAATGTATAAAAGGTAAGTTAAAAATGTGAATGGCATGATATCAAAAACATGTTTTTTGAGGAATACCTGGAATATGAAATGATGAAAAATGTTCTTTATGAAGATATTTCAAGAAAACAACCTGACCGGGTCATTTTTGACCCACTTATGGAAGTTTGGGGTAGTAACACAAAAACTAAAATTTCTTAAAATGTATAAAAGATAAGTTAAAAATGTGAATGGCATGATATCAAAAACATGATTTTTGAGGAATACCTGGAATATGAAATGATTAAAAATTTTCATTATGAAGATATTTGAAGAAAACAACCTGACCGGGTCATTTTTGACCCACTTATGGAAGGTTGGGGTAGTAACACAAAAACTAAAATTTCTTAAAATTTATAAAAGGTAAGTTAAAAATGTGATTGTGAAATACCTGGAATATGAAATCCTAAAAAAATTTCATTACGAAGATATTTCAAGAAAACAACCTGACCGGGTCATTTTTGACCCACTTATGGAAGGTTGGGGTAGTAACACAAAAACTAAAATTTCTTAAAATGTATAAAAGATAAGTTAAAAATGTGAACGGCATTACATCAAAAACGTGTTTTTTGAGGAATACCTGGAATATGAAATGATAACCATTTTTCATTATGAAGATATTTCAAGAAAACAACCTGACCGGGTCATTTTTGACCCACTTATGGAAGGTTGGGGTAGTAACACAAAAACAAAAAATTCTTAAAATGTATAAAAAAATAAGTTAAAAATGTGAATGGCATGATATCAAAAACATGTTTTTTGAGGAATACCTGGAATATGAAATGATGAAAAAATTTCATTATGAAGATATTTCAAGAAAACAACCTGACCGGGTCATTTTTGACCCACTTATGGAAGGTTGGGGTAGTAACACAAAAACTAAAATTTCTTAAAATATATAAAAGATAAGTTAAAAATGTGAATGGCATGATATCAAAAACATGTTTTTTTAGGAATACCTGGAATATGAAATGCTAAAAAAATTTTCATTACAAAGATATTTCAAGAAAACAACCTGACCGGGTCATTTTTGACCCACTTATGGAAGGTTGGGGTAGTAACACAAAAACTAAAATTTCTTAAAATGTATAAAAGGTAAGTTAAAAATGTGATTGAGGAATACCTGGAATATGAAATTATAAAAAAAAATCATTACAAAGATATTTCAAGAAAACAACCTGACCGGGTCATTTTTGACCCACTTATGGAAGGTTGGGGTAGTAACACAAAAACTAAAATTTCTTAAAATGTATAAAAGATAAGTTAAAAATGTGAATGGTATGATATCAAAAACATGTTTTTTGAGGAATACCTGGAATATGAAATGATAACATTTTTCATTACAAAGATATTTCAAGAAAACAACCCGACCGGGTCATTTTTGACCCACTTATGGAAGGTTGGGGTAGTAACACAAAAACTAAAATTTCTTAAAATTTATAAAAGGTAAGTTAAAAATGTGATTGAGGAATACCTGGAATATGAAATGCTAAAAAAATTTTCATTACAAAGATATTTCAAGAAAACAACCTGACCGGGTCATTTTTGACCCACTTATGGAAGGTTGGGGTAGTAACACAAAAACTAAAATTTCTTAAAATGTATAAAAGGTAAGTTGAAAATGTAATTGAGGAATACCTGTATTATGAAATGCTAAAAAATTTCATTATGAAGATATTTCAAGAAAACAACCTGACCGGGTCATTTTTGACCCACTTATGGAAGGTTGGGGTAGTAACACAAAAACTAAAATTTCTTAAAATGTATGAAAAATAAGTTAAAAATGTGAATGGCATGATATTAAAAACATGATTTTTGAGGAATACCTGGAATATGAAATGATAAAAAATTTTCATTACAAAGATATTTCAAGAAAACAACCTGACCGGGTCATTTTTGACCCACTTATGCATCTAAGGGTAAAAGTATGATTTTCTTTACATTATTAGAGCCCTCTAGACATGAAATAACACCCCTATAGTCACCTTTAGTCACTTGTATTACCCAAATATAGTAGTCATAATAACAGAAAATAAGCCATTTAAGACATGAATGTGACTTATACTCTGTAAATTTAGGTAGCATGGACGTTGGGGGTTTCAGAGTCGAGTTTTAGCATGGCGTGGTTTAGCATTATTGTATTATATTATTATTTATTGTATTAATATTATTTAGCGTGGTATAGATTATTGTGGCTGCTGTGAGATAATTCAAACGTGCAATAAACGGATGTTGTTCCGGCGATCAAATCTGGTGCTTGTGTATCTTATTGAACATTACTGACACTTGGTGACCAGTGTGACCAAAATTTAGGTACTCAATATGCAATGTTTGTTTGAATATGCATATTTTTAAAAGTAATTATTGTGACAGTGATGATTTATTAGTGTATATTACTGTAAAAGACAGTAAACTATTCTTGTACTTCCAACTTCCACCTGGGCCTTCGCAGGTTCTGAGCTGGCGTTAATGTACAACGATGCCTCAGTGCTGGAGAACCATCACCTCGCCGTGGGCTTCAAACTGCTCCAAGGGGACAACTGTGACATCTTCCAGAACCTCAGCAAGAAACAGCGAGATTCCCTTCGCAAGATGGTGATCGACATGGTGAGGATGTTTTAGTAGCATCGGTATTGGCGTGCCCGGGCATGTGGGGCCTTCAGTGTGGACCAATCCACCAACCCAGTTAACCCCAGTTAATCTTTGAATTAACACCTAATCGCTACACCACAACATTCATTCATTCATTGATTTTTTACTGCTTTTTCCTCACGAGGGTCGTGGGGGTGCTGGAGCCTATCCCAGCTGACTTCAGGCAAAAGGCGGGGTACACCCTGGACTGGTGGCCAGCCAATCACAGGGCACATATAGACAAACAACCATTCACACTCACATTCATACCTATGGACAATTATTATGTCATCTTTTTGGGACTTTTTCAATGCTTAATACATAGTTTTTCTTCCAAAATTTTTTTAAATGTTTTTTTTTAATTTTCCAAATATTTCAACTTTCTTCAAAAAATTATTTTAGTAATATTATGATTTTATTCACATAATATTAGAACTTTTTCCCCAACCAAATTTTCAAAAAATTACAAATCTATTTTATAATTTTACAACTTTGAAGAATATTCTTTAATATTTCCAGTCATTGCTTCTAAAATGACATTATTTTTTTCATAATATTACGAGTTTATTCTCGTCAAATTGCCATTTTTTTCACAATATTTTGACTTTATTCTTGCAAAATTACAGCTGATTTTCCAGTTCTGTTAACTATTTCAACTTTCTTCTTGGAAGTTTCTATGCCGCTTATCCTCACTAGGATTGTGAGGGTATGCTGGAGCCTATCCCAGCTGTCTTCAGGCGAGAGAGGCGGGGTTCACCCTGGACTGGTGGCCAGCCAATCACAGGGCACATATAGACAAACAACCATTCACACTCACATTCATACCTATGGACAATTTGGAGTCGCTAATTAACCTAGCATGTTTTTGGAATGCGGGAGGAAACCGGAGTACCCGGAGAAAACCGGAGTTCAATTCCACCCTCGGCTATCTCTCTGTGGAGTTTGCATGTTCTCCCCGTGCATGCGTGGGTTTTCTCCGGGTTTCCTCCCACATTCCAAAAACATGCTAGGTTAATTAGCGACTCCAAATTGTCCATAGGTATGAATGTGAGTGTGATTGGTTGTTTGTCTATATGTGCCCTGTGATTGGCTGACCCGAAGACAGCTGGGATAGGCTCCAGCACCCCCACGACAGTATCACTCGGATACTGTGAACATCCAGCAGCAACACAACATTTTGGCATGACTACTATTTTGATGAAAAATATAAGGTTTTGCTTGTTACTATTTTTCATGAACTCAAACATTATATTTTTACACGCGGTGGCGAATGAACACGATGACGTCGCCCAATCACGTGCGGCTTGGACATTAATAAATAGAAAAAAATGGAGCCAGAATTTCCCAGCATTCATAGAATCCCATGAAAAAGCAAGTGATGGTAAATTTAGTACTTGAATATACAATAAGTACTCTGTATGTCTTCAACAGGTGCTAGCCACAGATATGTCCAAACATATGAACTTCTTGGCGGACATGAAGACAATGGTGGAGACCAAAAAAGTCACCAGCTTGGGAGTTCTCCTTCTGGACAACTACTCGGACCGAATCCAGGTTAGAGTCCTGTCCAAAAAAAAAGGTTTTTCAATTGTTTTCTGAAAAATAACAAAGCCACTGAATGTGAAATCTGTATAAATGCTGCCCCCTAGTGGACAAATACTGTACTGTTACCGGGTGGTTACATTTGTTGTCTTGAATGACTACAGTTTTTGAACTGCGTGTCTCCTTCAGGTTCTTCAGAACATGGTTCATTGTGCCGACCTGAGCAACCCGACCAAGCCTCTGGAACTTTACCGACAGTGGACGGACCGCATCATGGTGGAGTTCTTCACACAGGGAGACAGGGAACGCGATAAGGGAATGGAGATCAGTCCCATGTGCGACAAACACAACGCCTCCATTGAAAAGAGCCAGGTAGCACAATCTGGAATACAGTTGGAAATGATTGGCGTTTATCTCATGACATCCATCATCTAATGAGTGGCATAAAAAATCTAGTTATATATCAATCTTGAATATAACATGACTTTTTGTTGTTGGGGGATTTGCCACTAGATGAATACTCAACAAAAAAAAATACTGACGATATGAGGATAAGCGGTAGAAAATGAATGAATGAATGCTAACATTGTTCATTACATGCAAATATGCAAACATGCAGTTCATGTTTACATCACTAGAGTTTTGCATATGCATGTATTAGGAATGTGTTCATGCATAAGGTGCTGCCAATGGCTGTGTGTGAAAAGTTAAGACATGTACATACATAAGTACCGTATTTTCTGGACTATAAGTCGCTCCGGAATATAAGTTGCACAAGGCCAAAAATGCAAAATTAGGTCGAAAAAAAACATACATAAGTCGCTCCGGAGTATAAGTCACACAAGGCCAAAAATACATAATTAGGTAGAAAAAAAACATACATAAGTCGCTCCGGAGTATAAGTCGCACAAAGCCAAAAATACATAATTAGGTAGAAAAAAAAACATACATAAGTCGCTCCACAGTATAAGTTGCACAAGGCCAAAAATGCATAATTAGGTAGAAAAAAAAACCATACATAAGTCGCTTCAGAGTATAAGTCGCACAAAGCCAAAAATGCATAATTAGGTAGAAAAAAAACATACATAAGTCGCACAAGGCCAAAAATACATAATTAGGTAAAAAAAAAACATACATAAGTCGCTCCGGAGTATAAGTCGCACAAAGCCAAAAATACATAATTAGGTAGAAAAAAAACATACATAAGTCGCTCCGGAGTATAAGTCGCACAAGGCCAAAAATACATAATTAGGTAGTAAAAAACATACATAAGTCGCACCAGAGTATAAGTCGCACAAAGCCAAAAATACATAATTAGGTAGAAAAAAAACATACATAAGTCGCTCCGGAGTATAAGTCGCACAAAGCCAAAAATACATAATTAGGTAGAAAAAAACATACATAAGTCGCTCCGGAGTATAAGTCGCGTCAGGGCCAAAAATTCATAATTAGGTAGAAAAAAACATACATAAGTTGCTCCACAGTATAAGTTGCACAAGGCCAAAAATGCATAATTAGGTAGAAAAAAAAAACATACATAAGTCGCTCCAGAGTATAAGTCGCACAAAGCCAAAAATACATAATTAGGTAGAAAAAAAAAACATACATAAGTCGCTCCAGAGTATAAGTCGCACAAGGCCAAAAATGCATAACTAGGTAGAAAAAAAAACATACATAAGTCGCTCTGGAGTATAAGTAGCACAAGGCCAAAAATGCATATTTAGGTAGAAAAAAAACATACATAAGTCGCTCCAGAGTATAAGTCGCACAAAGCCAAAAATGCATAATTAGGTAGAAAAAAACATACATAAGTCGCTCCGGAGTATAAGTCGCACAAGGCCAAAAATGCATAATTAGGTAGAAAAAAAACATACATAAGTCGCACTGGAGTATAAGTCTAATTTTTTGCGGGTAATTTATTTTTCAAACTACTTGACCAAAACAGACATTACGTCATCTTTTTTATTTTTTTTCCCATCTGTGATTAAATACGATTAATTGCGAGTTAATTACAGACAAAATGTGATTAATCACAATCACGCTGACCACTTGTATATTATAATATATATATCAAAATATATACATGCGTACGTATATGAAGTTCACAAGTGAAAAATGACAACCAACTGAAACCACACTGATCCATCCTGCTACGTCTTCTTATTCTCTGGTAGACCATGCGTGTTAAGAAGCAGACTTCCGATACCATCTACTGTACGGAGTTACAGTAGAACAGGAAGCTAATCTCTTATTTACAAATGCGGACAGGTCGTTTCTGACGTTTGTGTTTGCTAGGTGGGTTTCATCGACTACATCGTACACCCACTGTGGGAGACGTGGGCGGACCTGGTGCACCCCGACGCTCAGGACATCCTGGACACGCTGGAGGACAACAGAGAGTGGTACCAGAGCATGATCCCTCGTAGCCCCTCACCGTCCAGCCCCGAGGAGCCCCACGCCGAGGTCAGACCAGGAGGAACCGGGTGTGTAGCGGGTCCTAACCCCGCTTCGGGTCTAAGCGGGGACAAGTTCCAGTTTGAACTCACACTGGAAGAAGAAGAAGAGGACGAGGAATTGGACTCTGACTTGGAAAGTCCACTCGAGGATGACCCCCAGTCGGGGGTGGAGCGGCACCGGGACTCGCCTTCCCCGTCGACGTCCCCGGACACCGGTACCAGGTACCGCCCACCTTCACCTCATCCTTTATGGGCCTTGATGGGACTTGAGTCTGACGTCGCAGAGCGCCCACCGTCATAGACCCGGTCCGGGCGGACGCAGAGGTCACATGACAACCAGCACAACCCGCCCCCTGCCTTTGAAGACACAGCAGCACGGAGCGGGCGGCAGGGCGGGCCCTTATTTACCAATAAAGTCTGTAAAATCACCACGGTCCCTTTACACTGGAGACAGCCTCTCTGTAGACGGAGGGACGCTCGCCCCCCCCTTTTTTTTTCATTTCATATTCGGGTGCCTAGTAAGTTTATTTCCCATCATGCTTTGGGAGCCTCACTTGGGAGCGTCCATGGAAGAAGAGTAACGCCGAGGCGACGCCCCTTCCAGAACGAAAGGTAAAAGAAACGTCTTCCTTTTAAACTACTGTAACAATCGGACACAAGGGTCTCGGAATTATTTTTGCACCATTTAGAATCGGAGAGTCCATTTTTTTTGGGGGGGGGGGGGGATTTTTTCGGAATTTGAATGTTTTGAAGTGATTGTTGAGGAGCAGCCAGAGAATCAACGGACCTAGACTAGACCTCAGGGTGTTGAAAAAGTCAAACGGAATGTAGCGTGGATGTATTCCCGGAATTCCTTCTTCCTTGTTGGACTTATCCCGGGAGGCGGAGTTGGCGGAGTTGGCGGAATTGGCGGAATTTTGAAGTGAAACCCTTTAAATTCGGCATCTAAAGCAATCGTCAAACCAGCTTGTAGCAGAACACGGATCCAGCACTAAAGAAGACACTACCTGTATCCAAGCTTTATTGTTTTTTTTAATTTTTTTTTTTTTTATACCTTTATTTAAACGGTGTCCTTGTTTCAAAAGTATGTCTTTTATCACTTCTTTGTTGTACATTTGCTGGTCTCGTCTGTGTTTATGTGCTTGAAAAGCATTTTTGCTTATTTGATCAGGGTGCCTCCAAGTCCGCAAGTAGCACTTTACCGTTTTTTTTTGTCGCTCGGCTTTTATTTTTTTTTTTAAATGTGTTTCCAAAGGGCTTCACCGCACTGTAGGTCTCCACGTCATGAATACAGCAACCGGGTACCTGAAGGCGGGGCAGGAAAAGGACCCGTTTCTTGGAACTAGTTAAAAAAAAAATGATGTTATAAATGGGTTTATGATTATGCCAATAACGGTCTTAACTTGTTTTTGCACAAAATGTGCTTGATTGGCTTGTCGAGCATCAGTAAAGCCAACAAGATGAAAAATGATCCTAATTGCCTTTGGCCTTAAACCATATTATTGTACAGAGTCACATTTTTAAAATTATATTTTAACATATTTATTTCCAGATTTAAATACTTTTATTTAAAAAAATACATCAAAATTATGCAGAAAATGCCCCTTATTTTAAAATTATTTTAACTTATTTAAAATTATTTTAAATTAGAATGTATGATTTTTTTTTACTATAAATAAAAAATACATTATAGATTAATTAATTACATACATTATTACATAAGTTGTGTGGTTAGCGCCGAGGCCACACAGCTAGGAGACCAGAGTTCGATTCCACCCTCGTCCATCGCTTAATTAATTAATTAATCGAATTAATTAATTAATTAATTAATTAATTGCCGACTCCAAACATCAGTATCACAGTACTGTGAACATCCAGCAGCAACACAACATTTTGGAATGACTACTATTTTGATGAAAAATACACTGAACCAGGGCTGCACAGCTAGGAGACCCGAGTTCGATTCCACCCTCTGCCATCTCTTAATTAATTGGCGGCTCCAAATATCAGTATCACAGTATCACTCGGATACTGTGAACATCCAGCAGCAACACAACATTTTGGAATGACTACTATTTTGATGAAAAATATACTGAACCAGGGCTTCACAGCTAGGAGACCAGAGTTCGATTCCACACTCGGCCATCTCTTAATTAATTAATTAATTAATTAATTGGCGACTCCAAAAATCAGTATCACAGTATAACTCGGATACTGTGAACATCCAGCAGCAACACAACATTTTGGCATGACTACTATTTTGATGAAAAATATACTGAACCAGGGCGGCACAGCTAGGAGACCATAGTTCGATTCCACCCTCGGCCATCTCTTAATTAATTAATTAATTAATTGGTGACTCCAAATATCCCCGCCTAGTACCCCGCCTCTCGCCCGAAGACAGCTGGGATAGGCTCCAGCACCCCCGCGACCCTTGTGAGGAAAAAGCGGTAGAAAATGAATGAATGAATAATTACATACATTATTACGTAGGATGAGTGGTTCGCACAGAGGCCACACAGCTAGGAGACCCGAGTTCGATTCCACCCTCGGCCGTCTCTTAATTAATTAATTGATTATCACTCGGATACTGTGAACATCCAGCAGCAACACAACATTTTATACATATTGGTATCGGAAATTGAGAGTTGGGCAATATCGGCCATAACTAATTATTATATAGAATGTTAACATTTGACTTTACATTATTTAGTTATTAATTATTATGGGGTATTCACACTGTAAAAAAATATAAATGTTAAAAATAAAATGTATCATAAAATATGATGAAATAGTACAGTAATAACTACAGTTATGGACTAAATTATTACACCATCCTTATTTTTTCAGCAAAACTAACGGTACCTTTGTTTGGACAAATATAATGACAACGATTATGATAATGATTGGCTATTGTAAAAAATAAATAAATAAAAAAAACACACGGAAATGGTGCGGTATAAGCTCTTAAATTAAACTCTTATGATCTATTTTTGTTGTCATCAAATGAACAAAATATATAAAATATTATTATTATAATTGTTTGATATAGATGTATTTATTTGTACAAACCACTGTATCAGTTGCAGGCACCAGCAGCACTAAATACACTAACAGACCTGCCAATCTTGAAGAAATGTTACGAGTCGTAGCCCCCCCCCCCCCCCCCCAACTTATTAGCCCCCCCCCACTATTTGATGGGAAACGCTCTGCTCTATCATGACTTGTTGGAAATGACCCACAATGCATTAACTCTAGTGCCTTTAAAATAAAAATGAATGTAGTTTCATGTAGTTTATGGTTCAACCTATTTATTGCTACTTTTTTAGTGGGGAACCATTTCCTGCCCAGCCCACAGGTACACTCGGTTAAAAAAAAAATAATCATAAAAAAAAAAGGAGCACAGGTGTGAAAGTTGCTGAAAGAAATAACTGTAATTCAAACTGATTGTCTTATTTGGTAGTAAAGTGCTTGACCGGGATAAATGTGTGCCAACGGTGTTAGAATCCCACACACACACATACACACATCTGCCAGCCTACGATGCTACATTTCTACACTAGTAATTTCTTCGATTTTTGTGCCACTTAGTAGCGCTCCACCGTTTTAATCATCCGATAGCCGAGTGTTTGAGGAGCTCTTTGCGTCCGTGTGTGTGTAGGTGTGTCCCGTCTAGATCAGTATTTGTGGTCAACACACAGGTAGAAAGACCAGGAAGTAAGCCAGCACCACACTTCCTGGTCAGGCGGTGGTAGAAAACACTAGTGAGTTGTATTGATCAGCCTTATATTTAGGGTGTTGGCGCGTGATGTTCAAGGACCATTGGACTGTATTTCAGATGCCGAGTCCAAAAATAGATTGCAATTCTAAAAAACGGGCCTCCTTAAAAAAAAAAAAAATTCGCAAATTTACCACTTTTAATAAGGTTAGAGAATAAGGTTGTAAATTTACGACTTTATTTACTACTTTACTTACTTATTTACTCTTATTCCCGAAAAAATTGCAAGAGTAATGTCAAAAATTTACTCAAAATGTGTAATTTTGTTTTATTGAATTTTGTGGTAAATTTACATTTTTTTTTTAAATTGCAGATTATTTTAATAATTGGTCATTAATTTTTTTTTCTTGTAAATTTACAGGAAAAAAGAGAAAATTAAAAAAAAAAATCAAGTCATGTTATGAGAATAGTCATAAATTTATGACTTTTGTTATAAGAATAAGTCTCGAAGGATTTCAAAAATCAAGACGAGGAAATTAGTAAATATATGACTTTATTTTTCACAAAATCTCAGATTTTATTTTTATTTTGTGAAAAATTTACAATTTACTACTTTATTCTTATGTTCGAAAAAAAATCCCCAAAATCAGTAACATTTTTTAATTAAATTTTGGGGTAAATTTACAATTTTATTCTTGAAATCACAGATTATTTTAATACTTGGTCATTACAATTTTTTCGAGTAAATTTACAGGAAAAAAGAGAAAAAAAAATGTAATATTACGAGAATCAAGTCATGTTAGGAGAATAGTCGTAAATTTATGACTTTTTTCTCATAAAAATAAGTCTCAAAAGATTTCAAAAATAAAGACGAGCAAATTAGTAAATGACATTATTCTTCTGAAAATCTCAGATTTTATTTTATAAATTATTATTTTTATTTTAACTTTATTCTTGTGCTAAAAAAAATCCCCCAAATTCTCAAAATCAGTAACATTTTTAAATAAAATTTTGGGGTACATTTACAATTTTATTCTTGAAATCACAGATTATTTTAATACTTGGTTGTTGGGAATTTTTTCTTGTAAATTTACAGGAAAAAAAGAGAAAAAAAATTGTAATAGTACGAGAATCAAGTCATGTTATGAGAAGTAAATTTACGACTTTATTCTTAAAATCTCAGAATTTTTTTTAATTTGGAAAATGTACAATTTACTACTTATTTATGACTTTATTCTTATGCTTGAAAAAATTCCAAGAGTAATGTAAAAAAATTATGACTTTATTCTCAGAATCTGTAAAAAAATTTTAAATAAAAATTTTGGGTATTCTTGAAATCACAGATTATTTTAATACTTGGTTGTTACA
Organism: Doryrhamphus excisus; assembly: GCF_030265055.1. Classification (NCBI taxonomy): domain Eukaryota; kingdom Metazoa; phylum Chordata; class Actinopteri; order Syngnathiformes; family Syngnathidae; genus Doryrhamphus; species Doryrhamphus excisus. The sequence continues at coordinate 2,111,043 of NC_080470.1, forward strand.
AGTTTTTTCTTGTAAATTTACAGTAAATAAGAGACAAAAGTATGACGAGAATCAAGTCATTATGAGAATAAAGTCGTAATTTTTTTAATTTTCTCGTCTTTATTTTTTTAAATCCCTTTTTCTCAGAAAAAAAGGGTCATGATTTGACTTTGAAAAATACGGGCGAGTTGAACTCAGCACAGTGGTTCTTGACACGAAAACATCAGTGCCAAAAAAAAAGTATTCCAATAAACGTGTACACGGGTGTTCCTGCGCTCGATCACTTTTTGTGTTGAGCCATCATCATTCATGTTGATCATGTCGTGCAAACTTCTCGAAAGCTATTTATTCCTACATGTCTGTCTGTCCAGGACAAAGTACTGTAAAAAAAAAAAAAAAAAAAAATGTTCTGGAGCCGAAAGATCAAATATACTTTAAAGTATACAGTAGATCTACCACTCTGAAAGCTTTTGCATTTTAAAAACCAAATGATTTTCGGGAGGCCAGGGTGTACCATGTGGGGAAAATGCCAATAAATGATATGGAAATTAATGTCGTTGTTGGTACTTCATTGTCTCTAACGTCACCTGCTACTACTAGCGTCAATGAAAAAAAAACAAAACAGTTCATACGTCATTAATTGTGCAACTGTTACTTTAACTGCATTTGTATAAATGTATTCATACCCGTGGAAAACGCAACTGATTCACAAACGGGTCACTAAAACTTAGCCTGCGAGTGGAGTTTTCACGGACTCACGGGTACTGGATGAAAACTTGACTTGTTGAATCATAGGTCCTCAACGAAGACTCGCGTTTTAATGACGGGTACTCGGCAAAAAAAAGTTTCTAACTCAACATTTACTCAACAAATTTTGTTTCGAGTTTCACTGACTTACGGGTACTCGTCAAAGACTTGTGTTTCTGACTCACAGGTAGCAGACAATGATTCAAGTTTCACTAACCCACGGGTACCGGAAGACTCAAGATTCACTTATTCACGGGTACTCAATGAATACTCATGTTTTTTGTTTTTTTTAGTCATGGACAAAGAATCGAATGTCATTGACTCAAAGGCATTTGATGAAGACTGGAGATTCTGACTCATGGGTACTAGACGAAGACTCAAGTTTCACTGACTTACGGATACTCAAAAAGACTCGGGTTTCTGACTCATGAGCACGAGACAAAGACTCTGGTTTCTGACTCATGGATACTAGACAAAGACTCAAGTTTCTGACTCATGAGCACGAGACAAAGACTCAAATTTCAGTGTCTTATGGAAACTCGAAAAGACTCGAGTTCCTGACTCATGGGTACTAGACAAAGACTCAGGTTTCACTGACTTACGGATACTCGACAAAACTTGGGTTTCTCACTCATGGGTAGTGGACAAAGACTCAAGTTTCACTGACTTATGAATACTCAAAAAGACTCGGGTTTCTGACTCATGGGTACTAGACAAAGACTCAAGTTTCAGTGACTTATGGATACTCGAAAAGACTCGGGTTTCTGACTCATGGGTACTAGACAAAGACTCAAGTTTCAGTGACTTATGGAAACTCGAAAAGACTCGAGTTCCTGATTCATGGGTACTAGACAAAGACTCAAGTTTCACTGACTTATAGATACTCGACAAGACTTGGGTTTCTGACTCATGGGTACTAGACAACGACTCAAGTTTCACTGACTTATGGATACTCGACAAGACTCGGGTTTCTGACTCATGGGTACTAAACAAAGACTCATGTTTCACTGACTTATGGATACTCGAAATGACTCAAGTTTCTGACTCATGAGCACTAGACAAAGACTCAAGTTTCACTGACTTATGGATACTCTACAAGACTTGGGTTTCTGACTCATGGGTACTAGACAAAGACTCAAGTTTCACTGATTTATGGATACTTGACAAGACTTGGGTTTCTGACTCATGGGTACTAGACAAAGACTTAAGTTTCACTGACTTATGGATACTCGAAAAGACTTGGGTTTCTGACTCATGGGTACTAGACAAAGACTCAAGTTTCACTGATTTATGGATACTCGAAAAGACTCAGGTTTCTGACTCATGGGTACTAGACAAAGACTCAAGTTTCACTGATTTATGGATACTTGACAAGACTTGGGTTTCTGACTCATGGGTACTAGACAAAGACTTAAGTTTCACTGACTTATGGATACTCGAAAAGACTTGGGTTTCTGACTCATGGGTACTAGACAAAGACTCAAGTTTCACTGACTTATGGATACTCGACAAGACTTGGGTTTCTGACTCATGGGTACTAGACAAAGACTCAAGTTTCACTGAATTAGGGATACTCGAAATGACTCAAGTTTCTGACTCATGGGTACTGGACAAAGACTCAAGTTTCACTGATTTGTGGATACTCGAAAAGACTTGGGTTTCTGGCTCATGGGTACTAGACAAAGACTCAAGTTTCAATGACTTACGGATACTCGACAAGACTCGGGTTTCTGACTCATGGGTACTCAACAAAGACTCAAGTTTCACTTGAATTGGCTCATCGTTGTGCATTGTTTGACTTCCTTACTCAATCCATCCCATAGTTTGATTCCACATACTGAAATGCTATGGCTAGCATAACGTAGTCCTAGCATAGAAGTGTTTCATCACCTTGTGCCTCTCCCGCAAGGAGATGAATGAGTTAATAAAAATGACATATTACACATATACCATGCAAATTATTTATTAGGACCATTAGAGAAACACTGTGAGAAACACTGAAGCATGTTTATGATGGCATTGACTTGACTCAGGGAGTTATTTCTACAGGCCGGTCTGTGTTTAAGCTCCCCCTTGTGGCCGCATCATGTATTACACTATGTTTAATTTAATGGACCACAATATTGACCTCATTAACGCATATTGTGTTTGCATGAAACCTTATGCAATTATGCTAGATTTTTTTTTTTTTTTTTACGTACTAACTACAGTGGCCGGCTGGGGCAAACCTGACCTCACAGTCCTATGACAGAAATCACCCATAATGCAATGGGATACTGCTGCAATGACATGAATGCTGCACGTTTTTTGATAAAATATGACAAATATAAAAAGAGAAAGGATGCAAATTCCAATAACACACACAAACTCTCCTAGCTTGCAGTATTTCTCTCATGTAGTTGTTTAACTGGGTGTTTTTTTTCTGTTTTGGGAATTTTGCATCATTTCTGTCTTGCATTTGTTATTCATCATTCATGCAACAAACTGTCAAGAAACATGCATAGCAAAATTAAACATGGCGTTGAGTCTTGGTGGTGGGCGGGGCTCAGCGCTCTCGTTATGGCAGCGTTGGAGTGCATCAGTCTGCGGTGTCAAAAGACATGATGGAACCGCAGCTCCCCAGTGCCGGCGGCACTCCTGTAGCCCTAGACCGTGACTCTACCACCACTATGCATGACTTATTACTCACTTATGTTATATAGTTGACAAAATAAGTTTTTTTTTTTTAAGAGGATAGACTCTTCTAAAGTACATCCGTGTTTCATTTTAATTTTACCTCATTCGGACATTCGGAATGCTACTCACAGATTCCATGAAGAAGATGATAGGGAATGCTGCATGGTCTGGCAGGTGCAGGATGCAACCCTAGGAGAACAGTTCATGGATTGGAAGATTGATTCCAAGAAAAGTGCAACGCATTGACAAACACTGCAAACCTCAATCATATTCCCATGGCATTCCGGTTCTCCATTATGGCAGGTGAAGGTAAGTATTGCTTGACAAAAGCTCCTGGAAAACAACAGGTAAACACATGTTTAACTTCATGGTAGCTTATGATGAAGACTTTTAGCAATGACTAACTATTAGCTAACATCTCTAACGTCAACAATTTTCCACTCACCTTGCATTCAAATAGCAATCTCCAAAAGAGCGACACCACTGTAATGGAGGATAGCGACAATCTCAGTGGAGGACAACAAAAGCGACAAAAGCTGTTAGCTTCATGGCTGCTGAAAAAAGTGAATAAGTTTCCACAAACGGAAGCTATTTAGCTCCGTGTTTTTACTGTCGCGCTTCCGTATTTTCACGTCAATAAGTAAACAGTACTGTGTACTTAAGTTTCCGAGTGCGGGACGTTTGACCGTGTAGTGTTGTCCCAAATCCATTAGTGTCGTATTTACCGGAAATGACGATGCAGGTATGTATTAGCAACCACTTCCTGTTAGTACTTAGCATTGGAATGCACTCAAGTGTGAAAAGTGCGCGAATTGAAACACAGCAATACTATCAGTAGACCGCATCCAAGTGTGAAAGCTGGTGATGCTTTCACTGACCCTCGTCCACACCAGTGTCCCGTCGTAGTGAATCCCCTTGGGGACAACTTATTTGAACATATATATTATTATATTATTGAACATATATATTTGAACACTTATTTTATAGATTAGCAGGTAACTAGTTAGATGTTTTTTTTTATTTAGACGATAACTTTACCAAGAAAAACCCGAACAGTCCTTAAAGGCATCAAAAGAAGTGTATTAAACAAGTACGTCTGTGCGCCATCTTGGATTGGCTACCTACCTGAAAGCCTGGTGTGCTCAACTGGACCACGTTGAAACTTTTAAGACTCACCGTCAAGCCCAGAACATAAGTATTTCTCTCTATTGTTGTAGTATGAAAAGTATGAAAGAGTAATCTGTCTGTTGAGTCTATTGTAGTATGAAAGAATCATCAAATAGGACACTGCTTTGAAGCAGAATGCGTGGTAGCTCTATGCTAACTCGCTAACGCCAATAAACACAGGTGAGTCTGTGTCTTAAATAAGACACAGAAATAGAGCAAACGCTCCTTTTAATGGTAATTAACCCTCAACAATTAACTGTATTGTGTAGTGTCATAGATATGTCAAGCAATGGTACATGTAATTGTGGTTTAATTAATCACATCTGTTATTTATATTCCATGATACAGTAGTATCCCATGTGTAATATGGATAGTATTATAGTGTAAGCTTTAGTGACATCTAGTGGTGAAATGTGAGTCTGTTGAGTCTCTCTATTGTTGTAGTATGAAAGAAGTATGTTGTAGTATGAAAGATTAATTAATCGCATCTGTTATTTATATTCCATGAACAGTAGTGTCCCATGTGTAATATGGATAGTATTATAGTGTAAGCCTGGGGTGTCAAACTCAATTTACCTGGGGGCCACCGGAGCTAGGGTCTGGGCAAGGCTGGGCCGCATCAGGTTTTCCTTTCAACTTAAATAGCCAAAAACCTACCATTTCCACACGGATAGGGAGGATAACTATTACAGTTATTTAACCTTTAACATGAATATTAATCAAACGTAATAATTTTTTGCGGGGTACATGATACCATACAGCATCCATATCAAACTTGCGCAGGCCGCACTAACATTAAACTTTCATATCAAGGCGGGGGCCTCAAAATAGTGTCCTGCGGGCCACATTTGGCCCGCGGGCCGCATGTTTGAGACCACTGATTTATACATATTTTGCAAAGTATGTATTTTCTGAGAGATAATTCTTTATCTTTTTTTAATCTTTGTTTTATAGACATGACAAAACACGACTATAGTCACATTTATACTCTTTTTTATTTACAACATATTGCGCAACTGCAGGGTCTTGAGACACATGCTAACTCGCAAACTAGAGAGCTAGCGACCTAAACGGTAGCCTTCAAGTTATTTCCTTTCAACTTAAATAGCCAAAAACTTACCACTTCCACACGGATAGGGAGGATAACTATTAACAGTTATTTAACCTTTAACATGAACATGAATCAAACATAATAATTTTTTCTGGGTACATGATACCATACAGCATCCATGTCAAACTTGCATGGGCCGCGTGTTTGAGACCCCTGCGCTAATGCCAATAAACACAGGCGATTTTGTGGTTTAATTATTCGCATCTGTTATTTATATTCCATGATACAGTAGTATCCCATGTGTAATATGGATAGGATATGGATGTGGATAGTGACATCTAGTGGTGAAATTTGAGTCTGTTGTTCAAACCCTGGAATGCTCTCTTCCAGTACTGGACAGTACTTCCTAAACTCAAATTATATCAACAAACACACATCATTTACAATGTTTACTTTATTTAGTAATTAAAGTGCATACATGAACAATGGAAGAAGTTAAAGAAGGACAATAAGTTTTACACCAACGAAATGGTTTTAAACCAACACGTGTCCTCAGGTGACTGCAGACTCCTAAAAGAAAGACAAGCTACCGCGACAAAACGCACAATGCCATTGCATAATTGAAGTAGTAAACAAACATTTACGTTAACAGTATTTTTCTTCACAGCAATAAACTATTAAGTGCAGCTAAAAGATTTGTGATGGGACAATTTCCGACAGTCACAAGAGCAACAAGTCAAGGTCACAGAAACAGTTGAGTGAAATACACAAACACGTAGAGAGGTATTTGATCATATGCACAGCTCAAACTGAAACACAACTTTCCTAAATCTGTAATCTTGTTTTAGATTTTAGATTATTTTTTCCCCCCCATGCTAAATAAGTCTTCTGGTTTAACTCAGGTTTTTATAAAATGGGTCATTACGGTGTAAAGAGAACAAAAACCTAAACCTAAAACATAAATAAGTTTTGAAATCCAAACTAACTATCTTTGCTTTTTTTTGTATTTCACAAGCAAAACAGAGTGACCGTCCGTGAGTGCTTTTTGATGGAGGGGATGCCTCGCAGCAGGACCCCGCTGCTCGTTGAGAAGAGCAAAACTGACCGGAATATGTCGCTACAAAGGAGTCTGAATACTAGGTAAATATAACGACAGTTGCTAAGTTTGTAACACCGATCCCTCTTGCAACATGTTCTTATTCTTTAGCCGATCGGGTGTGTTATGATGATATCTATGGATCATGTAAAGAACAATTTGGATCATAGAAAGAACAATTTGGATCATGGAAAGAACAATTTGGATCATGGAAAGAACAATTTGGATAATGGGAAGAACAATTTGGATCATGGGAAGAACAATTTGGATCATGGGAAGAACAATTTGGATCATGGGAAGAACAATTTGGATCATGTAAAGAACAATTTGGATCATGGAAAGAACAATTTGGATCATGGAAAGAACCATTTGGATCCCTCTTGCAACATCTTCTTATTCTTTAGCCGACCGGGTGTGTTATGATGATATCTATGGATCATGGAAAGAACAATTTGGATCATGGAAAGAACAATTTGGATCATGGAAAGAACAATTTGGCTCCCTCTTGCAACATCTTCTTATTCTTTAGCCGACCGGGTGTGTTATGATGATATCTATGGATCATGGAAAGAACAATTTGGATCATGGAAAGAACAATTTGGCTCCCTCTTGCAACATCTTCTTATTCTTTAGCCGACCGGGTGTGTTATGATGATATCTATGGATCATGGAAAGAACAATTTGGATCATGGAAAGAACAATTTTGCTCCCTCTTGCAACATCTTCTTATTCTTTAGCCGACCGGGTGTGTTATGATGATATCTATGGATCATGGAAATAACAATTTGGATCATGTAAAGAACAATTTGGATCATGGAAAGAACAATTTTGCTCCCTCTTGCAACATCTTCTTATTCTTTAGCCGACCGGGTGTGTTATGATGATATCTATGGATCATGGAAAGAACAATTTGGATCATGGAAAGAACAATTTGGATCATGGAAAGAACAATTTGGATCCCTCTTGCAACATCTTCTTATTCTTTAGCCGACCGGGTGTGTTATGATGATATCTATGGATCATGGAAAGAACAATTTGGATCATGGAAAGAACAATTTGGCTCCCTCTTGCAACATCTTCTTATTCTTTAGCCGACCGGGTGTGTTATGATGATATCTATGGATCATGGAAAGAACAATTTGGATCATGGAAAGAACAATTTGGATCCCTCTTGCAACATCTTCTTATTCTTTAGCCGACCGGGTGTGTTATGATGATATCTATGGAGTCGTAATGGCAAGCTTCATTTGCATCAAATCTGTTTTTTGGGCCGCCACCGATAAATGAGTGTGTATTAAACACTTGTCTACTATGGCACATTTTGGTAGACATTATTTTTGTTTACTTCCATAAAAAAAAACGTGGTTATTGCCATTAAATCGTAATTTCTTGAACATAAGGTGCAAAGTAAAATTAGACAACTCGATCTGGTTATATCAATAAAATTGTACAAAGTGAGCATTTTACGTGCATTAAACTAGGCTAAGTTTGTTTCTTTTTGCACAGTGACGAAATATTTACACCAACACAAAAAAAAAATGGCGCACACTTAGGGGAATACAAAGTCATCTACTTGAAATAATAATAATAATAATAATAATAATAATAATAATAATAATAATAAAATACTGTTGTGAACGTGGTTTAAATGCCACACACAAGCACTGTCTTCTTAGTGCTCTTTCAGTCGTATGACATCAGTCAGCACACTTAGCACCATCGCGAATCGGCTTGCTTTCAGTTACAGTGATACGAAACGACAACATGGAACAGTCATCATAACTCCACATCGGATCAGATGCATTAGTGCAAAAAATATGCTTCATGTTGCCCCCTCTTTTGGAGCTGCTGTGCAAATTCCTGTGCTTTAACCCTCCTCTTGTGTTAGGGTTCGACACCGACCTGTTTTACATTTTAATGCATAAAAAGAATCACATAACATTTGTTTATTGCATCAAGGTTTTTTGACTTTGTCAGGAAACTCTATTTCAACAAAATAAAACCAAATATTTTTTTTTTTACTAAATTTAAAATGGTCTGGTTGAAATTATGACCACTGTATTGTTAGGGTTGGTTTGGACCCGGTTATAATAATAATAATATGACTATAAAGCAATATTTGGAGCCCCAACTGAAATCATAAGTGTCCAATTAGCCAACACAATGACAACCAGCTCCTCTTCTCATCATGGAAGCTTCAGGGGATTCTCATTTTGACCGCTTTTCCAGGATACCAGCAGAAAAACAAGGTCCACACATGGGAGGGGAATTCACTCATTTGACTGATGGATGATTTCACATTTACTATTTGGATCATGGAAAGAACAATTTGGGTCATGTAAAGAACAATTTGGGTCATGGAAAGAACAATTTGGATCATAAAAAGAAAAATTTTGATCATGGAAAGAACAATTTGGATCATGTAAACAACAATTTTGATCATGTAAAGAACAATTTGGATCATGGAAAGAAGAATTTGGATCATGGAAAGACCAATTTGGATCATGGAAAGAACAATTTGGATCACGGAAAGAACAATTTGGATCATGTAAAGAACAATTTGGATCAATGGAAAGAACAATTTGGATCACGGAAAGAACAATTTGGATCATGGAAAGACAAATTTTGATCATGTAAAGAACAATTTTGATCATGTAAAGAACAATTTGGATCACGGAAAGAAGAATTTTGATCATGTAAAGAACAATCTGGATCATGTAAAGACCAATCTGGATCATGTAAAGACCAATTTGGATCATGGAAAGACCAATTTGGATCATGGAAAGACCAATTTGGATCATGTAAAGAACAATTTGGATCATGGAAAGACCAATTTGGATCATGGAAAGACCAATTTGGATCATGTAAGGAACAATTTGGATCATGTAAGGAACAATTTGGATCATGGAAAGAACAATTTGGATCATGGAAAGAACAATTTGGATCATGGAAAGAACAATTTGGATCACGTAAAGAACAATTTGGATCACGGAAAGAACAATTTGGATCATGGAAAGAACAATTTTGATCATAGAAAGACCAATTTTGATCATAGAAAGAACAATTTTGATCACGGAAAGAACAATTTGGATCACGGAAAGAACAATTTGGATCACGGAAAGAACAATTTGGATCATGTAAAGAACAATTTGGATCACGTAAAGAACAATTTGGATCATGTAAAGAATGTCAAGAAGTAGAGTGAACCAAGATGTGGACCTGTTCTGCTTTTTGATTCCACTTTATACTAAAGTTGTGTTGGTGAAAACAATAAGTTTTTCTACCTTTTCTTGACATGAATATATATGGGTCAAAATTGACCCCAACACCATAGATGTTTCTTTAGTGATTCATACTAAAATGAGAACATAAATCTAACTCATTGATTTAAGAGATATGTTCTATATCCCTCAGTAATAGCCAGGTAACAAAAGAACCTTCAATTTATTCATTTCATAATATTCTTTTGAGGTTCATTTGACCATTTTTGGAAATTGAAATGGAGGGGTATAGTGACAAAAAAAGGCCAAAAGTATTAAAAGCAACATTTTCATGGATGAGGAAGCCTAAGAAGGTAACCAAGACATGAAACCCAAATTTGATGGTTATTGTTTTTAGTGTATTTTATAGCTGATTTAATACATGGGTCAAAACATAAGAGATGCTACCAGAAAGCTAACACAAGAGGAAGGTTAACTATGTTTCTCTTTCTCGGCTGCACAATGTTGAAAATGTTTTTCAATATTTTACATCAAAATATATGTGATAAATTGTGAAACGGAAACAAAAAAAAACACAAGCACTCACACACACATTAATAGTAAAAGTGAATCGGGTACTCGATTTTTACGGTACTGCAGTCTTCGAGCAACTGTGAGTCTGTGAGATTCAAGTCTCTGTCGACTACACGTGAGTAACTGACTCGAGTACCACAAGTGTTTGTGGAATACACGTGAGTCGGTGAAAGTTGAGTCTTTGTCTAGTACCCATGAGTCAGAAACCCGAGTCTTTTCAAGTTTCCATTAGTCACTGAAACTTGAGTCTTTGTCTAGTGCTCATGAGTCAGAAACTTCAGTCTTTGTCTAGTGCTCATGAGTCAGAAACTTGAGTCTTTTCGAGTATCTATAAGTCGGTGAAACTTGAGTCTTTGTCTAGTGCCCATGAGTCAGAAACCCGAGTCTTTTTGAGTTTCCAAAAGTCACTGAAACTTGAGTCTTTGTCTAGTGCTCATGAGTCAGAAACTTCAGTCTTTGTCCAGTACCCATGAGTCGGAAACCCAAGTTTTGTCGAATATCCGTAAGTCAGTAAAACTTGAGTCTTTGTCTAGTACCCATGAGTCAGAAACCCAAGTCTTTTTGAGTATACATAAGTCAGTCAAACTTGAGTCTTTGTCTAGTACCCATGAGACAAAATCTTGAGTCTTTGTCTAGTGCTCATGAGTCAGAAACTTGAGTCTTTTCGAGTATCCGTAAGTCAGTGAAATTTGAGTCTTTGTCTAGTACCCATGAGTCAGAAACCCAAGTCTTTTTGAGTATCCATAAGTCAGTCACACTTGAGTCTTTGTCTAGTACCCATGAGTCAGGAACTCAAGTGTTTTCGAGTTTCCATAAGTCACTGAAACTTGAGTCTTTGTCTAGTGCTCATGAGTCAGAAACTTGAGTCTTTTTGAGTATCCATAAGTCAGTGAAACTTGAGTCTTTGTCTAGTACCCATGAGTCAGAAACCCGAGTCTTGTCGAGTATCCATAAGTCAGTGAAACTTGAGTCTTTGTCTAGTACCCATGAGTCAGAATCTCCAGTCTTCATCAAATGCCTTTGAGTCAATGACATTCTTTGTCCATGACTAAAAAACAAACAAACATAAGTATTCATTGAGTACCCGTGAATAAGTGAATCTTGAGTCTTCCGGTACCCGTGGGTTAGTGAAACTTGAATCATTGTCTGCTACCTGTGAGTCAGAAACACAAGTCTTTGACGAGTACCCGTAAGTCAGTGAAACTCGAAACAAAATTTGTTGAGTAAATGTTGAGTTAGAAACTTTTTTTTGCCGAGTACCCGTCAGTAAAACGTGAGTCTTCGTTGAGGACCTAGGATTCAACAAGTCAAGTTTTCATCCAGTACCCGTGAGTCCGTGAAAACTCCACTCGCAGGCTAAGTTTTAGTGACCCGTTTGTGAATCAGTTGCGTTTTCCACGGGTATGAATACATTTATACAAATGCAGTTAAAGTAACAGTTGCACAATTAATGACGTATGAACTGGTTTTCTAGTAGTAGCAGGTGACGTTAGAGACAAATACCCGTGAGTCCCGATTTAGTAAAAAACTTTCGAGTTTCAAACGACCGGTTCATGACCGTCAATTCCACAGCAAATCACACCAGGCATGCATGACTTTTAGTTTTTTTCGATATGTCAGGATTAACGAAAGCACTGAGTTATGAGCCCAAGTAGGCGCCATACTGTGTTATTAGAACATATATACTGTAATATACTGTAATATTCATACGCGCAAGCACAATCAAAGCGAGCACATCTGTCTAGACCTGGACAGATCTGAAATGTAAACGCATTCAATTCAAGAGTAATCCTTACCGCCGACTGTTATGTTGATTGTACTGAGTCGTCCTAACACGGCTGATGGATTTCATCTTGATTTTGCTAAAAGTAGAAATAATGGCTGAACTGGAACCAAATCTTCCAGTACAGTACGCCAAATGGGCTTTTTATTGTGCTTTTTTTTCACCCCCGTGTGGACACACATGAATATAAATGGACGATTTACTCCAGTTTAAATCTTTTAATTTATGAATCGGACTGGACTTTGTTATTAAATTACTACCACTACACTGTACTGTTCGGTTTTTGGTATTTAATTCGTTCTGAAAGGTCAGACCAGGAGTGACAAGAACAAGAAAACGTAAATAAAAAAAAAATAAAAATAAAGAAATGGAAAAATCTGCAGTAATTGTACAAAAATAAAGTCAAAATATAAAAAAAAGTGGACAAGTAACATTGTAATACTATTAGAAAAAAATAACATAATTTTTGTGGCAAAAAGCTAATATATTAGAGAAAAAAGATGCTAATTTTCAAAAAGTCGAAATATTATGAGAAACCACCAAAATAACAAATGACATAACTTGATGCGGAAAAAGTTTTGTTATGAGAGTAAAGTCAACTTATGGGAATACAGTTGGAATTAAAAAAAAACAAAAAACTAACAAAAAACAAAAAAAAACAAACAAAAAAAAATATATATATAATGCCATTTTAATAATAATAATAATGCCATATATGTAATGCCATTTTTGTAGCATAGTGTTACGCAAACAAAACAAAACGAAATTGTAATTTTTGTAAAAATTCAAGTTAGAGGGAAAAAAAGTTAAATTATTGAAATAAAGTCAAAATATTGCGGAATAAAGTCAATATCACAAACGGAAAATTTACGAACATTATTTAAGAAATAAAGTCATAAAATTAATTAAGAAATATATGGAAAATAAAAAAAAAAACAATGCGGAAAAGACTAATTTTTCATACAAACTCCACACAGAGATGGCCGAGGGTGGAATTGAACTTGGGTCTCTTAGCTCTGAAGCCTGTGTGCAGCCCTGGTTCAGTATATTTTTCATCAAAATAGTAGTCATGCCAAAATGTTGTGTTGCTGCTGGATGTTCACAATATCCGAGTGATACTGTTGTGGGGGGTGCTGGAGTCTATCCAAGCTGCCTTCGGGCGAGAGACGGGTGGAATCGAACCCTGGTTTCCTAGCTGTGAGGTCTGCGCGGTAACCACTCGACCACCGTGCCGCTTATTCAATTGTTGTATTTTGAAAATTAATAGTAAACTAAGCTACTTAAATACTATATTAGTAAAATAAATGAGTCTGAATAATAATTACGGATGTGACGATTGATTTGATTGATTGATTGATTGATAACTATTGATTGATGTGTAACTATTGCCCAACAAGAAAAACATACCAATTGTATTTATCCTTAAAACTACTTTGGAAAAGTTGCTATTTTTGATATTTTGATATGACATCATGTTTTTTTTAGGAGAGTTTGATATAAAAAAATAACATTTTCTTTCAGTTTGAGCTGGTTTAACAGTGTCCCTCTGTTTTTGTTTAGTTTTCATCTTCCGAGTGCTCGTATAGTGAAGCATGGAGAAAGTGCTATCAGTGTGGCATGCTGGTGGTTTCTCAGCTGGGCTGCTGGCTGAGAGCAGGCCAGGCCAGGGTTACATTCAGCTGCTGGTTGTGTTGGATCAGGGATGCGTGCTGATAGTGGAGGACCAGCTCTCTGAGCGACGAGTACAGGTTATAGGGCTCGGCGAAACCGTAGCCTGTAGATGTCCTGTTGATCACACAGTGCTTCACGTGCCCGTCCGCACTGTGCAGGAGGATACCTGTGTTTATTTCCACGGTAAATACCGCTAACCGAAGAAGTATTTTTTGAAGGTACTTACACGACCGAGCAGGCAAAGGATCCTCTCTGACTTTGGCTATCTCTGATAAGGAAAGTGCCGTCTCTCCTGCCCTTCAGGAGCTCCTCTGCCTCCTTCCGAGTCATACCTCCAACGTACCAGGTCCTCTCCTCGTGGTGGGTGCAATCTGCCAGGGTGTACGGGCTAACAAAAAATGGAAGCTTCATGGTAACTATAGAACATAGACTGAATTTGCAGGATTCATTCATTCATTCATTCATTCATTCATTCATTCATTGGAGTCGCCGATTAACCTAGCATGTTTTTGGAATGTGGGAGGAAACCGGAGTACCCGGAGAAAACACACTCCACACAGAGATGGCTGAGGGTGGAATTGAACTCGGGTCTCCTAGCTGCGAGGCCTGCGCACTAACCACTCGACACCGTGCAGCCTATCTGTAATATATTCAATATATTCGATAATAGTCCTGCCCTCATGGATGACAAAGGAAATGGGAAATAGGAACAATTAATCGGTTATGAAAATTGTTGCTGATTAACTGGGTAATTGATTAACCATGGATTAATTGCTGTCGTTCTTGTCTTGTTATGGTACAGTATAGGGCCAAGTATGTTAAAACAAAAGTCAGCCAATCACAGGGCACATATAGACAAACAACCATTCACACTCACATTCATACCTATGGACAATTTGGAGTCGCTAATTAACCTAGCATGTTTTTGGAATAAAATTAAAATTAAAATTAAAATTAAAATTAAAATTAAAATTAAAATTAAAATTAAAATTAAAATTAAAATTCATTCATTCATTCATTCATTTTCTACCGCTTTTCATTAAAATTAAAATTAAAATTAAAATTAAAATTAAAATTAAAATTAAAATTAAAATTAAAATTAAAATTAAAATTAAAATTAAAATTAAAATTCATTCATTCATTCATTTTCTACCGCTTTTCCTTAAAATTAAAATTAAAATTAAAATTAAAATTAAAATTAAAATTAAAATTAAAATTAAAATTAAAATTAAAATTAAAATTAAAATTAAAATTAAAATTAAAATTGGAAGTCGCCAATTAACCTAGCATGTTTTTTTTAATTTGGGAGGAA
This sequence comes from Doryrhamphus excisus, assembly GCF_030265055.1. Classification (NCBI taxonomy): domain Eukaryota; kingdom Metazoa; phylum Chordata; class Actinopteri; order Syngnathiformes; family Syngnathidae; genus Doryrhamphus; species Doryrhamphus excisus. The sequence goes on from NC_080470.1 coordinate 2,126,319, forward strand.
ACCGGAGTAACCGGAGAAAACCCACTCCACACAGAGATGGCCGAGGGTGGAATCGAACTCGGGTCTCCTAGCTGTGTGGCCTGAGCGCTAACCACTCGGCCCGCCAGTTGTTGTTAATTAAAAAAATCATTAGGATAAAGAATAATACTCACTCCTCTTCAATCCGTACTCCAAGCCAGTCATTAATCTGACTCTGACTGGTTCCTTGCTGTGAGAGCCATCTGTAACCAAAAACTGAGTTAGTTTGCTAGAGTTAGTTGCACATACTAAGTCGTACAGCATTTCCTAATCACGACTAGTCCAGCTGTACAAAGTGGTAGTATAAACCCACATCAAATACTGATCTCTGATCTTCCTGAGCTGGACCAGGTCTGGTTTCAGGTGGTTTATTTTCCTGTCCACCTCCATGTGGGCCAGGACTTTGCTCCTCAATTCGTCCTCCAGCATCATTTTGCTGTTGTGTATCTCCTCCACCCTTGACTGCAGATCATCAGAGTTATTCTGAATCCTAGAATCAAGCAGGAGAGTCGATCTCGGTAAAGAAGAATGGTTGTTTACATGAATTATATTTTCTACTACAGTAAACCTCGGATATATCGGACTCGGATATATCGGAAATTCGCTCACAACGGACAGATAAAAAAGAAGCGATTTTTCTGTAATGCATTTCCAATAAAAATTCATTGCATATATCAGATTTTTTATCACGGATTTCGCCTATTTCGGACAAAATCTCCAGTCCCGTTCCAATGCATTTCCATGAAATTTCCCTCGCATATATCGGATGGCCGCATCGTGGCGCTCCGATTCGCCGAATCGTGACAGGCCGCTATACGACGTCATTTGCAGCGTTTGCAGCGTTGCCTGCGCGTCCAGGTACATTGGAAACATAGTCAAGGAAGTGCCTTTTTATAACGGATAAAATCCCATTTACGCATATACCGGATATAAATCCGATATATGCGTAAAACGGACATTTTCCGGTATACGCATATAACGGATTTCGCTTATATCGGACAAAACCAGTGGGAACAATTGAATCCGATATATCCGAGGTTTAATGTACTTTAAGTTGGTCTGTGATCGAAAATTCCATAAAGACAAAAACACTACTAGATCCGTACTTGTCAGTTTCCGTATTGTTGTCTAATTTCAGGAACATGTCAATGTATTCCTTGCTGTAGCGTTCTTGGGTTTCACACTCCTCCTCAAAAATCCGAATGATTTCACTGAAAGCCTCAATGGCCATCCGTTTAGTCTGCAATTCCTACATCGGAATGAAGAAAAATGATATTATACAGGATATTTTGTCATCGGAAAACATCTATTTTGACTACATCAGGAAGTAAACGTTTGGGCTAGCATGTACCTGTGATGTTTGGTTAAGCTCCTTGTTGAGACGGTCGTACTCTCTGCTCTTCTCTTCGTAATGGTCCTGAAATAACTTGAGCCGTTCGCCGACTGCGTCAATGTCAACCTCCATCACTTGCTGCGTAGACGACGGATGAACGCCGTTGATGAATTGGAAACACTCAGGGTAAATGTTTATACGCATTTTCTGATTTGAAATATTATTTCACGTTGAATTCCCGAATAACTCCTACTTAATAGTTTCTCAATTGGTCACAACTGGACTGTTCAGGTTGTCTTCATCGATATTTCGTCTCTGATCCGAGCTGGCTTCAGCGGTTCATGCTCAACGAAATTAAAATTAAAATTAAAATTAAAATTAAAATTAAAATTAAAATTAAAATTAAAATTAAAATTAAAATTAAAATTAAAATTAAAATTAAAATTAAAATTAAAATTAAAATTAAAATTAAACAAACAACCATTCACACTCACATTCATACCCATGGATAATTTGGATTAATTAACCTAGCATGTTTTTGAAATTAAAATTAAAATTAAAATTAAAATTAAAATTAAAATTAAAATTAAAATTAAAATTCATTCATTCATTCATTTTCTACCGCTTTTCATTAAAATTAAAATTAAAATTAAAATTAAAATTAAAATTAAAATTCATTCATTCATTCATTTTCTACCGCTTTTCATTAAAATTAAAATTAAAATTAAAATTAAAATTAAAATTAAAATTAAAATTAAAATTAAAATTAAAATTAAAATTAAAATTAAAATTAAAATTAAAATTAAAATTTTAAGTCGCCAATTAACCTAGCATGTTTTTGGAATGAAATTAAAATTAAAATTAAAATTAAAATGGACTGGTGTCCAGCCAATCACAGGGCACATATAGACAAACAACCATTCACACTCACATTCATACATATGGACAATTTGGAGTCGCCAATTAACCTAGCATGTTTTTGGATTAAAATTAAAATTAAAATTAAAATTAAAATTAAAATTAAAATTAAAATTAAAATTAAAATTAAAATTAAAATTAAAATTAAAATTAAAATTAAAATTAAAATGGACTGGTGTCCAGCCAATCACAGGGCACTTATAGACAAACAACCATTCACACTCCCATTCATTCCTATGGACAATTTGGAGTCGCCAATTAACTAGCTAGGACAGTTCTAGCGTAGCCCAAACGTCTTCTAAGACAACCTGAACAGTCCAGTTGCGATTGATTCAAAGTCCCGAGAAAAGGGAAGTAGTATTTATTCAGTATACGCTTATGTACCGTTTGATCAGATGTTTTAACACAGCACAAAATGGTAGTATTTACTTCATCTTATATTTGACAGATATCAACTGATATTTAATGTATGCAGTATTCTTCTGAACTCACCAGCAGATATTTGGAGATAGGAAACAGCAACCTGGTATCCAGTTTAGAGTTGTACTGGGCCAGTGATCTGTCCTGGTAATACTGAATAAGATCCACGACTGAAAGGAAAGTCAATGGCTCAGAGAAACCGTACTTTCCTCCATGATGGAAGATCTTTATCAGTCTATTGGAGCCATCTTTCCTGTAAGATTTACAGTGAGTACATATGATGTAAATATCTGTAGAAGTATTAGAACACGGAAAAAAATATGATAATATTTGGTATTTTACAGTAAATAACCTTTTCCTTGTAGAGGGATCACACTCTTATAGCATACACACTAGCATGCTTTGCTAAACTAAGCTAACCCTCGCTAGCTTCCATTCACGCTTCGTAAGAGCGGGGTTAAAATTTTTTGTTTCAGGTCGCAGTTTCAGTATGTTTACTTCGGAAAGGTGTCCGGCTAGTAGTGTATTTGTGATAGCGGTCCGCTGGGGAAATGCTTCCCAACAGAAACGTTCCATCTTCTCTTTTTGATCGTATTTTTCTTTTTCACAGTATGTCAAAATTACGCCGCTTACAGTAGATTTCATTTTCATTGGCCAATTCCGCTGTTACGTCAACACGGAAATCATAGGGCCCTAATTGTTATGACTCAATCGCATTTTTTTTTTTGGTACAGCCATAAAGAACGTTTGCCCCCAAATAATTTCTAGTCCAATATTTCCATCTTCCAGTTAAATACTGGAAGATGTTCAAATCCCCCCCGCAAGATAGTTTTAAGGGCATGTGTTGGTAGTTTATAAAAAAGACAATTTAACTTACTTTTTTTAATTAAAAATGTAAAAATTAAAATTTTTAAATTTTTAAATTTTTAAATTTTTAAATTTTTAAATTTAATAAAAAAAATAAAAAATAAAAAATAAAAAATAAAAAATAAAAAATAAAAAATAAAAAATAAAAAATAAAAAATAAAAAATTAAACATTAAACATTAAAAATTAAAAAACGTAAACTATATTAGGAAAGCAGGAAGTGAACAAATGCAACAGCTACTAATTGTAACAGTACTATGTGGAGGGGTAGGATTTAATAAGCTTTGCTTCTTCCTACTCCTTTTGGACATGTGGAACTGTGAAAAAATTTTAAAATAAAAAATAAAAATTAAAAATTAAAAAACGTAAACTATATTAGGAAAGCAGGAAGTGAACAAATGCAACAGCTACTAATTGTAACAGTACTATGTGGAGGGGTAGGATTTAATAAGCTTTGCTTCTTCCTACTCCTTTTGGACATGTGGAACTGTGAAAAAATTTTAAAATAAAAAATAAAAAATAAAAATAAAAAAACGTAAACTATATTAGGAAAGCAGGAAGTGAACAAATGTAACAGTTACTAATTGTAAAAGTACCATGTGGAGGGGTAGGATTTAATAAGCTTTGCTTCTTCCTACTCCTTTTGGACATGTGGAACTGTGAACTGATTATGTGATGCATTCAATTGTAATCTGATGCATGTTCAAATGAAATAAAACCATTACCATTATCTCGCATATTTAAGACCGCTAACCCCTCACATTTCAGCAACAATTTTTATGCCAATATATCGTCTCAAGGGACAATATTATAGAAATCAAACTTTGATATACTTAAGAGTAGTCAGTAAAGTAAAGTACGAACACTTTGCATGTCTAAAAAGCAGGTAGTACAAGTGAGTACCAAGCATGGTAGCGGTACCATCGTGGGCTGAGACTGCATGAGTGCTGTCAGTGGAGCTGGGGAGCTGTGGTTAATTGAAGGGAAAATGTGAATTCCAACAAGTACTTCATAGGAGATCATGTACGTGTTTCAACGTAATGACGTTAACTCACTGAGTTACTATTTATATATGTCTTTTATGTGTTTTTTTTTTTTTGCGCGAGAGGCTAAAGGAGGTGATGATGAAACTCCTCACCAATGGATGAGGCTGGAGTGCAATTTTAATGCCATAAAAACGACCGCGAGGTGGATCGGCATTGAAAACCATTCATCGCCAAAATGTGATTTTTTTTTTCTCACAGGAATTTGTCAATATTGAACATTTCAAATCGATGGTAGCATCCCTAGTTTATACTACATTGTACTATAGTTTATTGTTAGTACTAGTGAGCCTCATAAAACAACAACAAGAAGAAGAAAATCATTTACCTTAGTGTTAAAGTGTATTCTCCTTTGACCTTGGTAGAAGCATCCCGGACTAAGAATGTACCATCGGGTGTGTTCCTCATCATCCTGTTCACTTCGTCTCTGGTCAAATACAACAATGAGTTTTCCATTAATTCAGCAACCAGAGGAAAACAATGAATTAAAAATTAAAAAAAAGTTTGATAACTGCATTCATGATTTAGTTACCGAATATGTAGTACTAAACGAAGAACACACTTTTATAAATGATCTTTACATTGCAGCATGTTACATGTTCATTTTTTCATACATGTTCTCTGCACCTTGAGATGTTGCCCCAGTACCACTCTGCATCAACCAGCTGTTTTTGCTCGTTGCAGGAATCACATGCTGCCATCGCCGTAGTGAAGATATCCTTGGGTTGGATCTCTGCCGCCACAGAAGTAAAGGTAAGACAATAGAATTCATTCATTCATTCATTTTCTACCACTTTTCCTGACAAGGGGTACACCCGGGACTGGTGGCCAGCCAATCACAGGGCACATATAGACAAACAACCATTCACACTCACATTCATACCTATGGACAATTTGGAGTCGCTAATTAACCTAGCATGTTTTTGGAATGTGGGAGGAAACCGGAGTACCCGGAGAAAACCCACGCATGCACGGGGAGAACATGCAAACTCCACACAGAGACAGCCGAGGGTGGAATTGAACTCGGGGTCTCCTAGCTGTGAAGCCTGTGTGCTAACCACCCGGCGGCTGTGCAGCCCTGGTTCAGTATATTTTTCATCAAAATAGTAGTCATGCCAAAATGTTGTGTTGCTGCTGGATGTTCACAGTATCCGAGTGATACTGTTGTGGGGGTGCTGGAGCCTATCCCAGCTGTCTTAGAGTGAGAGAGGCGGGGTACACTCTGGACTGGTGGCCAGCCAATCACAGGGCACATATAGACAAACAACCATTCACACTCACATTCATACCTATGGACAATTTGGAGTCGCTAATTAACCTAGCATGTTTTTGGAATGTGGGAGGAAACCGGGAGAACATGGAAACTCCACACAGAGAGGGTGGAATTGAACCCTGGTCTCCTAGCTGTGAGGTCCGCACGCTAACCACTATACCACTGTGCAGCCCTGGTTCAGTATATTTTTCATCAAAATAGTAGTCATGCCAAAATGTTGTGTTGCTGCTGGATGTTCACAGTATCCGAGTGATACTGTTGTGGGGGTGCTGGAGCCTATCCCAGCTGTCTTAGAGTGAGAGAGGCGCGGTACACCCTAGTCTGGTGGCCAGCCAATCACATAGGGCACATATAGACAAACAACCATTCACACTCACATTCATACCTATGGACAATTTGGAGTCGTTAATTAACCTAGCATGTTTTTGGAATGTGGGAGGAAACCGGGAGAACACGGAAACTCCACACAGAGATGGCCGAGGGTGGAATTGAACCCTGGTCTCCTAGCTGTGAGGTCTGCGCGCTAACCACTAGACCACCGTGCAGCCCTGGTTCAGTATATTTTTCATCAAAATAGTAGTCATACCAAAATGTTGTGTTGCTGCTGGATGTTCACTGTATCCAATTGATACTGTTGTGGGGGTGCTAGAGCCTATCCCAGCTGTCTTAGAGTGAGAGAGGCAGGGTACACCCTGGACTGGTGGCCAGCCAATAACAGGGCACATATAGACAAACAACCATTCACACTCACATTCATACCTATGGACAATTTGGAGTCGCTAATTAACCTAGCATGTTTTTGGAATGTGGGAGGAAACCGGAGTACCCGGAGAAAACCCACACATGCATGCGGAGAACATGCAAACTCCACACAGAGACAGCCGAGGGTGGAATTGAACTCTGGTCTTCTGTGAGGTCTGCACGCTAACCACTATACCACTGTGCAGCCCTGGTTCAGTATATTTTTCATCAAAATAGTAGTCATACCAAAATGTTGTGTTGCTGCTGGATGTTCACTGTATCCAATTGATACTGTTGTGGGGGTGCTGGAGCCTATCCCAGCTGTCTTAGAGTGAGAGAGGCGGGGTACACCCTGGACTGGTGGCCAGCCAATCACAGGGCACATATAGACAAACAACCATTCACACTCACATTCATACCTATGGGCAATTTGAAGTCGCTAATTAACCTAGCATGTTTTTGGAATGTGGGAGGAAATCGGGAGAACATGGAAACTCCACACAGAGAGGGTGGAATTGAACCCTGGTCTCCTAGCTGTGAGGTCTGCGCGCTAACCACTAGACCACCGTGCAGCCCTGGTTCAGTATATTTTTCATCAAAATAGTAGTCATGCCAAAATGTTGTGTTGCTGCTGGATGTTCACAGTATCCGAGTGATACTGTTGTGGGGGTGCTGGAGCCTATCCCAGCTGTCTTAGAGTGAGAGAGGCGGGGTACACTCTGGACTGGTGGCCAGCCAATCACATAGGGCACATATAGACAAACAACCATTCACACTCACATTCATACCTATGGACAATTTGGAGTCGCTAATTAACCTAGCATGTTTTTGGAATGTGGGAGGAAACCGGAGTACCCGGAGAAAACCCACACATGCAACCGGGAGAACATGCAAACTCCACACAGACATGGCCGAGGGTGGAATTGAACCCTGGTCTCCTAGCTGTGAGGTCTGCATGCTAACCACTCCACCACCGTGCCGCCGGGAAAAAAAACAAATATAACATAATAATCAAATCCCTCCTTTTTAACGCGTACCGAGAATCCCTTTGATTAAACAAGTTGAAGAAAATACCGTCTTCCTTGGGGACGTTTCCTATGTCTTGAAACACATCGTTATCATCAGCAGCGGCGGCGGCGGCGATGGTGGAAAGGTCCTGCAGGAAAGGCGTCAAAGCGGTAGACCGAGCCTCGCTGTCATTTCGGCTCATCCTCGATTCCACGAACTCTGCAATATCAAACGAAGAACGGCGCGGTGTTAGCCATCCTGTCCGTTTTCGTCCATCTGTTACTGACAAGTACTGTACTGTACTGAGTCGTATGGTTATGTCGCTGAGTACCGCACCATGTGGGTGGGAGACACTGCCCAGACTAGTCCGCTGACAGGTGACACTGTCTGACTGCCTTGAATACCAGAAATGGCACTCCTCAATGCTTTTGGCACACTGGGGCCCACAGAATGTGTGTTGCTTCGAGTTCGAGTTCGACCTCGCCTTGCCTCGCCTTGCTTTGCCTTGCCTCACAAACAACAGCTGTCTGCATAGAGATTCCATGTTGCGTTGAATCGCCGCTGTTTTATTACGACTACGTATCTAATATATAAAACACTACTATACTTGATGTTGACATCCGAAGAAATGTACAAAATTGTGGCTGCATGTGGAAAAAAAAAATAATGTGTTAAAATTAGAAAGGTCCAAACTTATTAACCCGTGCCTTGCATACAGGAAATTTCACCTCGGTCATCAATCATGTCTGTAATAAATGTTAAATCTATTTGAACACACTCACTGAACCTTAAAAAAAAACCTATAATTTGTTAAAATATCTGCATGGTCACATGATACCTATGCAATTAAACATTTTTGGTCATTTGTGCCTCTTGAATACTACATTTAGCCATTGTAAAAAAAATTGTATATTCTTGGAGTATGTATGTACATGTACAGTAAAAAGCAATCTTCATTCGCTAAATGTACTGCCAAAAAGGCCAGTAAGGATAATTCATAATGCCGCCTACAGAGAACATACTAACTCCTTAAAATGACAAATACTTCAACTTGCTGATATAGTTCATCTTCAAACAGCTAAAATAATGCATAAGGCTAAAAATAAGCAATTAGCTAAAAATGAAAAAAACTAATTTTTTTCTCTTTATATTATTATTTTTTTTACTTTTTTTTTTTTTTACTTTTTTCCATTTGTGAAATATGAGCTAATAACTATAAAAGCAATCTTCACTGGCTAAATGTACTGCAAAAAAGGCCAGTAAGGATAATTCATAATGCCGCCTACAGAGAACATACTAACTCCTTATTTCTAAAATCACAAATACTTCAACTTGCTGATATAGTTCATCTTCAAACAGCTAAAATAATGCATAAGGCTAAAAATAACCATAACCATATCTTACTTATTGTGTGGAAATATGGGCTAATAACTATAAAAGCAATCTTCACTTGCTAAATGTACTGCAAAAAAAGCCAGTATGGATAATTCATAATGCCGCCTGCAGAGAACATACTAAGTCCTTATTTCTAAAATCACAAATACTTCAACTTGCTGATATAGTTCATCTTCAAACAGCTAAAATAATGCATAAGGCTAAAATGACTTAAATAAAAGTCTAAAAAAATAATACAAATAATTCCAAAATAAGAAAGACTTAAATAAAACTCTAAAAAATAATAAAAATACTGAAAAGTTAAAATGACAAAAGTCTAAAAAAGATACAAAGAATTTAAAAAAAAATAAAAATTTAGAAATAATTAAAAAATTAAAATGACTTAAAAGTCTTATAAATCATAAAAAAATATTCCAAAATAAAAATGAATGAAATAAAAGTCTACAACAATTATATCAATAATTCAAAAAATAATTCAAAAACAAAAATCACTTAAATAAATGTCAAAAAATACAAATAATTCAAAAGCAAACATGACTTAAATAAAAGTCTAAAAAAATAATACAAATAATTCCAAAATAAGAAAGACTTAAATAAGTCGTAAATAAAATAATACAAATTATTGTATAATAAAATTCTAAAAAAAAAACAAAACTAGGATGACTTAAATAAAAATAACAACTATTGGAAAATGTCTATCCTATAGTTTGAGACCATTTGTCAATTTGGTTTGGCTTCAATAAAAACAGAAAAAATAAAAACGAAGGAATAAATACATACATAGATAAAATATTACTTTAAAAAAAGCAGTTGATGTTTGCTAAATACAAGGATGAAGAGTCTTGAACCAGTCATGATGTGCTATATATATCACTATATTGACACTTACTATGGTACCCATTATGGCATTGGATGCTCATATCACCGAGTACTTCGGTACGTGACAAAAATAAATAAATAAAATTAAATTAAAAAAAATATATATATATTATATATATATACATTAAATATATATATTATATATATTAAAAATAATTTTAAAATTTAAAAAATATAAATATATATATTAGAAAGCAGGAAGTGAACAAATGTCACAGTTACTGATTGTAAAAGTACCAGATGGAGGGGTAGGATTTAATAAGCTTTGCTTCTTCCTACTCCTTTTGGACATGTGGAACTGTGAACTGATTATGTGATGCATTCAATTGTAATCTGATGCATGTTCAAATGAAAATAAAACCATTACCATTACCATTATCTCGCATATTTAAGACCGTTATATTATAGAAATCAAACTTTGATATACTTAAGAGTAGTCAGTGTACAGATTGTAAAGTAGTGTAGCTTTGCATGTGTAAAAAGCCGGTTAGTACGAGTGAGTACCAAGCATGGTGGCGGTACCATCATGGGCTGAGACTAGAAGCTAATAAGTCATATTTTCAGAAATGGATCAGCATAATGCGTCAGTGAATGCATCTGTATTTTACCTTGATCTGCTGGTGACTGATTAGAGCATGTAGCTGAAGCTATGTCAGACTCCTGTTGTGATTGGCTGCACCACGATGACGTCACTGGAGGACATGCAAAAAGGTCAGGCTCATCCCCTATTTGGTTGCTCTTCTCGTCCATGAGACGCAGTGATGCTAACTCTGACGTCAGAAAATCCGCTTGCTGGAACTCGTCCTGTTTCCAAAGTCGGGGACCCGCATCGGCCATTTTTTCTTTACAAAGACAACTAGGATTTTACGGAAGGTGGTGTTGCCGGGGTCTCCCAGTGCCGTTGATCACATGCTATCAGCTTCCAGTTATACTCATGGCCGACGATAGTGCAGATTTCATGGACATCGTTTGTTCAGGAGGAAGAGCTCGTTCTTCGGTCTGAATCCCCGGTTGAAGCACATCCTCGAGCAGAGTCATGACATTGTCAGTAGGTCTTGTTCGTTCGAGTACTGTTGACATTCACAGTCATTTTTTCGGTTTCATGCCTTGTTTGGGCAGCGCTTGGTTCGTTTGTTCCTCTAGATCAGTTGCTGAGCCGCAAACCTGCACTGCACGATGCACTACCTGAAAAGAGGGGGGGGGGGACGGTCAGAAAATCTCCGGTTTCCTCCTACATTCCAAAAACATGCTAGGTTAATTAGCGACTCCAAATTGTCCATAGGTATGAATGTGAGTGTGAATGGTTGTTTGTCTATATGTGCCCTGTGATTGGCTGACCACCAGTCCAGGGTGTACCCCGCCTCTCTCGCTCGAAGACAGCTGGGATAGGCTCCAGCACCCCCACAACAGTATCACTATTACTATATTGTCACTATATTATCACTATATTGTGAACATCCAGCAGCAACACAACATTTTAGCATGACTACTATTTTGATGAAAAATATACTGAACCAGGGCTAGGCCTCACACCTAGGAGACCCGAGTTCAATTCCACCCTTGGCTATCTCTGTGTGGAGTTTGCATGTTCTCCCCGTGCATGCGTGGGTTTTTTTCCGGGTACTCCGGTTTCCTCCCACATTCCAAAAACATGCTAGGTTAATTAGCGACTCCAAATTGTCCATAGGTATGAATGTGAGTGTGAATGGTTGTTTGTCTATATGTGCCCTGTGATTGGCTGGCCACCAGTCCAGGGTGTACCCCGCCTCTCGCCTGAAGACAGCTGGGATAGGCTCCAGCACCCCCGCGACCCTCGTGATGATAAGCGGTAGAAAATGGATGAATGAATGAATGAGTTCTCCTCCTATTTTGTGTGGAAGTGGTAACTTTTTGGCTTCTTATTTTGTCTTTCCCCACCCTCGGCCATCTCTGTGTGGAGTTTGCATGTTCTCCCCGTGCATGCGTGGGTTTTTTTCCGGGTACTCCGGTTTCTTTCCCACATTCCAAAAACATGCTAGGTTAATTAGCGACTCCAAATTGTCCACAGGTATGAATGTGAGTGTGAATGGTTGTTTGTCTATATGTGCCCTGTGATTGGCTGGCTCAATTAATTCCTCAATGCCACAATACAGCCAGAATGTAGCGGGCCATTTCATAGAATAGCTTAATTTTTTTTCCCCCGCAGAATTCCATAATCCGCAGAATTCAGGGGAATGCCTTCTAAATCTTTTCCCAAGCTTCCGGAATTAGTCAGCAATTTGTGACGCTCTACCTTTTCTAAGTATGAACGAGATGTGTGGTGAGGTCAGTTTACAGTTAACATCTATGCAAATGGACAATTCATATTTATAGGTTATGTTTGGAATATGAATAAAGTGGATGCAAGTTAAGCTCGCCCAAGATGAAACACTAAATCAAGAACCGACATTTTGTCTATTCCAACAAAAAAAACAATGGTACACCTTTAACCAGGTGACCGATACGGCTTTCCGATTGTTTTTTTACCGTTCTACATTTATTGTTAAACTCGTATTTACTTACTTTTACTGACCCTGTGTATCTAATACCGTACAGATTATTTGTGACGTAATCCATTTTCATAAAGAAGCATACGATCGAATCCGAATGCACCGACCGATGACAATCGTTGGTCAATACGTTTTTAGGAAGGAAAGACCGACTTCAAACGATATGCGGACGACGCAGTTTCTTATTCGAAATTATTCGGGTCTCACGGCAACGTTTAGATTATGTTGTTTTTTTACGATTAACTTTGCAAGTCAAAGATTACATCCACGGAATTGCTCGATTTTGATGATGTAATCCGAACTCAATCGTTTGCTCGCTTGATGAATTGGTGAAATCGAGTAGAAGCTCTACGGAACGATAAATGCGGTCAAATGAAATTATGGAAAGTATTTCTCGTCGTGAGTTACATATGAGGAACTCAAATCACCAAGGTAATATCCAACGGATAAAGTCGAACGACGATGGAACGATGGAACGGGACGGTTGACATTCGCCATATTTGCACGAAGCCATCATTGCGGTCAGGTCAGTTTACAGTTAACATCTATGCAAATCGACAATTCATATTTATGGGTTATGTTTGGAATATGAATAAAGTGGATGCTAGTTAAGCTCGCCCCAAGATGAAAAACTAAATCAAGAACCGACATTTTGTCTATTCCGACAAAAAAAACAATGGTATACCTTTAACCAGGTGACCGATACGGCTTTCCGATTGGTTTTTTACCGTTCTACATTTATTGTTAAAGTCGTATTTACTTACTTTTACTGACCCTGCGTATCTAATACCGTACAGATTATTTGTGACGTAATCCATTTTCATAAAGAAGCATACGATCGAATCCAAATGTACCGACCGATGACAATCGTTGGTCAATACGTTTTTAGGAAGGAAAGACCGACTTCAAACGATATGCGGACGACGCAGTTTTATATTCAAAATTATTCGGGTCTCACGGCAACGTTTAGATTATGTTGTTTTTTTACGATTAACTTTGCAAGTCAAAGATTACATCCACGGAATTGCTCGATTTTGATGATGTAATCCGAACCCAATCGTTTGCTCGCTTGATGAATTGGTGAAATCGAGTAGAAGCTCTACGGAACGATAAATGCGGTCAAATGAAATTATGGAAAGTATTTCCCGTCGTGAGTTACATATGAGGAACTCAAATCACCAAGGTAATATCCAACGGATAAAGTCGAATGACGATGGAACGATGGAACGGGACGGTTGACATTCGCCATATTTGCACGAAGCCATCATTGCGGTCAGGTCAGTTTACAGTTAACATCTATGCAAATCGACAATTCATATTTATGGGTTATGTTTGGAATATGAATAAAGTGGATGCCAGTTAATCTCGCCCAAGATGAAACACTAAATCAAGAACCGACATTTTGTCGATTCCGACCAAAAAAAAAAAACAAGTATATAAACACATAAACACCTTTAACCAGGTGACTGATACTTTCCGAGTGGTTTTTCCCGTTCTACATTTATTGTTAAACTTGTATTTACTTACTTTTACTGACCCTGTGTATCTAATACCGTACAGATTATCTGTGACGTAATCCATTTTCATAAAGAAGCATACGATCGAATCCGAATGTACCGACCGATGACAATCGTTGGTCAATACGTTTTTGGAAGGAATGACCGACTTCAAACGATATGCGGACGACGCAGTTTTAGAATAACATTTCTTATTTCAAATAATTTGGGTCCCACGGCAACGTTTAGATTATGTTGTTTTTTACGATTAACTTAGTCAAAGACTTAAGTCAAAGATTAGATGCACAAAATTGCTCGATTTTGATGATGTAATCCGAACCCAATCGTTTGCTCCCTTGATGAATTGGTGAAATCGAGCTTTACGGTCAAATTCGGTCAAATGAAAGAATGGAAAGTATTTCCCGTCGTGAGTTACATATGAGGAACTCAAATCACCAAGGTAATATCCAACGGATAAAGTCGAATGACGATGGAACGATGGAACGGGACGGTTGACAGTCGCCATATTTGCACGAAGCCATCATTACTGTCTTTGCCTATGACAACTAAACATGTGTAGAACTTTTTTTGGTCATATCCAAACTGCCGGAAAAATTCATCCGTGTACCCGGGAAAAACGCCTGCAGTACGGGACGCCACGCACTTACCTGGTCAGAGACCGAAAGACGCCGGCCATCGGAGGAACCCGACGTTTTAGTCGACATCCATGAAGCGGTGAAGAGACGTGGCTGTGAACGCACACGTGGCTCAGATCAAACCAACCACCGGCTTTGGTCCTCACGCCATCTTATGTCTTTCCGCTCCTCCTATCCTGTACCGCCTCTTCTACTGTGTCCTCCATCTTTGAAAAATCCTCTCCACTTTGTGTTTGTATAAACCGTCCGACTGAAACTTCTTCCCTCGATGTCAGTCCTTCTGGGGATTTCTCCTCTTCTTCTCTCCGATTTCTCTTAATGTCCTCCTTAAATTCGAGCATTTTCCAGGACTTTCCAGACTTCTGGTAATTATTTGACATACCTCAAAATAAGCAAAACAAAACTTTTCTGTGTTGGAATATAAAATG
Organism: Doryrhamphus excisus; assembly: GCF_030265055.1. Classification (NCBI taxonomy): domain Eukaryota; kingdom Metazoa; phylum Chordata; class Actinopteri; order Syngnathiformes; family Syngnathidae; genus Doryrhamphus; species Doryrhamphus excisus. The sequence goes on from NC_080470.1 coordinate 2,141,321, forward strand.
CTGCAATTGTCCATGAGAATAAAAAAAAAAACCAACTCCACAAACGACGGTATTTTAAAGCTAAAAGAGCTCTTCTTACTCCGCAACTCTTTTTCACAGTTGAGGAGCATAGTGTGCCAGCACAGTGGGGGTCAGAGACATGAGAATGAGTCGGTGATGGTGGTGGTGGTGGTGGGGGGGTGGGTGGGTGATGTGGTAGAAAAACCCTCCGAAATAAATAAATAAAAAGGACGGATGCCGCTGTTGCTATACAGAGCGAGGTGCTTAGCCGGGCTCCTGAAATGCTATTGGCCGCCTTGTTGCCATGTGCTCGGGAATCAGCAGAGATGCCGCTAACAAATCAAGGAAATGTTCTAATATTAGACTGTATGTATCTAGGCAAGTGGGAGCCCCTGACCCCTCTCTACTCTGCCAGCGTTACGTTCCACTTCACAGATCAACATAATGAAAGAAGCGGTGTGGAAGGAAGTGGTTAAAAAAAAAATGTTAGGTCATCGTAGACAAAAAAAAAAAAAAAAAAACACGATGCGCAGCCGCCCCCCCTCGGTTGTTTTTACTCTCAGTGATACGTGAGCCGGTGCCATAAGAAAATAAATTCTTCTGGAATGTTGGTAGTCGTGTCTCGGGAACACTTTGACTGAGTCGGTAAAAAAAACATTTTTATGGCCAAAGACAAACATGTAAATGTGAATGGGCTATACAGTATCCCTGTTTTATTTTATTTTATTTTATTTTATTTTATTTTATTTTATTTTATTTTATTTTATTTTATTTTATTTTATTTTATTTTATTTTATTTTATTTTATTTTATTTTATTTTATTTTATTTTCTATTAAATACATAGCCGTAATAATGTTTGTAAAGACAAACATGTAAATGTGAATGGGCTCTACAGTATCTCTGTTTTATTTTATTTTATTTTATTTTAATTTAATTTAATTTAATTTAATTTAATTTAATTTAATTTAATTTAATTTAATTTAATTTAATTTAATTTTATTTTATTTTATTTTATTTTATTTTATTTTATTTTATTTTATTTTATTTTATTTTATTTTATTTTATTTCTATTAAATACATAGCTGTAATAATGTTTGTAAAGACAAATGTGTAAATGTGAATGGGCTCGACAGTATCCCTGTTTTATTTTATTGTATTATTTATTTTTTTATTTTAAATCTTTTACATTTTAAAATGTTTCAATGTTAAAAAAAATTAAAAAAATTAAAAAAAATAAAAAATAATAAAAAATAATAAAAAAAGTAAAAAAAATTTTAAAAAACATTAAAAAAATTAAAAATCATTCTATCATTCTATCGTTCTATCTATCGTTCTATCTATCGTTCTATCTATCATTCTATCTATCGTTCTATTGTTCTATCTATCGTTCTATCTATCGTTCTATCGTTCTATTGTTCTATCGTTCTATCGTTCTATCGTTCTATTGTTCTATCGTTCCATCGTTCTATCATTCTATCGTTCTATTGTTCTATTGTTCTATCGTTCTATCTATCGTTCTATCTATCGTTCTATGTATTGTTCTATCTATCATTCTATCTATCGTTCTATTGTTCTATCTATCGTTCTATTGTTCTATCGGTATATCGGTCTATCATTTTATCGTTCTATCGTTCTATCTATCATTCTATCGTTCTATCTATCGTTCTATCTATCGTTCTATTGTTCTATCTATCGTTCTATCTATCGTTCTATCTATCGTTCTATCTATCGTTCTATTGTTCTATCTATCGTTCTATCTATCGTTCTATCTATCGTTATATCTATCGTTCTATCTATCGTTCTATCGATCTATCATTCTATGGTTCTATCGTTGTATCGTTATATCTATCGATGGTTCTATCTATCGTTCTAACGTTCGATTGTTCTATCTATCGATTGTCCTATCTATCGTTCTAACGTTCTATCGTTCTATTGTTCTATCGTTCTATCGTTCTATCTATCGTTCTATCCCCCTATCGTTCTATCTATTGTTCTATCGTTCTATCATTCTATGTGAGACACTTAGGTGGCTGTTGTCTTTTGCGTCAAGGCTCAACACACTTTTGCGTACCCTCAAACGACCTTGTTCATGACCCCGTTACTCTCCTCTGAACAGCCACTCAAGGTCACACTTGATTTGTCAACTTGCCATATTATGAGCGATTCTTCTCATCCTGTAGATTGGAGCGAAAGGTTAAATATTCCTCAGCTGGAACCGTGAAAAGCAGTTGGGGATTGAATATTTTTGACCTATCGGAATAGACAGTACGTTCTTTGTATGCAGAACTGTAGTTTTAGACGTGGATTTCATTCAGGTCCAGCTGACAAAATGCCACAATGGCAGCATGACTATCTGTGCGTGTTTCATGCTTGTGTAATGCATTTTTTAGCTAATGGAGCTAAAGGGGGAAATCCATCCCATGCCCACAAAAGAGCATAATTACAGACAACCAAGTCATTGATTGGATTTTGGTGTGATATCAGATCAGGCCTTGTGCGTATACTCCAGTCGCCATCCACAACCATTCTGGGAATCTATCGTTTATTTCATTAGAAAACAAAGGTAAAGTTGGAGTGGAGAGTGTTAGCATGCTAACTATTTGCTTGGTACTACTTATATCAGATCAGGCCTTATGCGTATACTCCTGTCGCCATCCAGGACCATTCTGGGAATCTATCGTTTATTTCATAAGAAAACAAAGGCAAAGTTTGGGGGAGGAGAGTGTTAGCATGCTAACTATTTGCTTGGTACTACTTATATCAGATCAGGCCTTGTGCGTATACTCCTGTCGCCATCCAGGACCATTCTGGGAATCTATCGTTTATTTCACAAGAAAACAAAGGCAAAGTTTGGGAGGAGAGTGTTAGCATGCTAACTATTTGCTAGGTACTACTTATATCAGATCAGGCCTTGTGCGTATACTCCTGTTGCCATCCACGACCATTCTGGGAATCTATCGTTTATTTCATTAGAAAACAAAGGTAAAGTTGGAGTGGAGAGTGTTAGCATGCTAACTATTTGCTAGGTACTACTTATATCAGATCAGGCCTTGTGTGTATACTCCTGTTGCCATCCAGGACCATTCTGGGAATCTATCGTTTATTTCACAAGAAAACAAAGGCAAAGTTTGGGAGGAGAGTGTTAGCATGCTAACTATTTGCTAGGTACTACTTATATCAGATCAGGCCTTGTGTGTATACTCCTGTTGCCATCCACGACCATTCTGGGAATCTATCGTTTATTTCACAAGAAAACAAAGGCAAAGTTTGGGGGAGGAGAGTGTTAGCATGCTAACTATTTGCTTGGTACTACTTATATCAGATCAGGCCTTATGTGTATACTCCTGTCGCCATCCACAACCATTCTGGGAATCTATCGTTTATTTCACAAGAAAACAAAGGCAAAGTTTGGGGAGGAGAGTCTTAGCATGCTAACTATTTGCTTGGTACTACTTATATCAGATCAGGCCTTGTGTGTATACTCCTGTCGCCATCCACGACCATTCTGGGAATCTATCGTTTATTTCGTTAGAAAACAAAGGTAAAGTTGGAGTGGAGAGTGTTAGCATGCTAACTATTTGCTTGGTACTACTTATATCAGATCAGGCCTTATGTGTATACTCCTGTCGCCATCCAGGACCATTCTGGGAATCTATCGTTTATTTCATTAGAAAACAAAGGTAAAGTTGGAGTGGAGAGTGTTAGCATGCTAACTATTTGCTTGGTGCTACTTATATCAGATCAGGCCTTATGCGTATACTCCAGTCGCCATCCACGACCATTCTGGGAATCTATCGTTTATTTCATTAGAAAACAAAGGTAAAGTTGGAGTGGAGAGTGTTAGCATGCTAACTATTTGCTTGGTACTACTTATATCAGATCAGGCCTTATGTGTATACTCCAGTCGCCATCCACGACCATTCTGGGAATCTATCGTTTATTTCATTAGAAAACAAAGGTAAAGTTGGAGTGGAGAGTGTTAGCATGCTAACTATTTGCTTGGTGCTACTTATATCAGATCAGGCCTTATGTGTATACTCCAGTCGCCATCCAGGACCATTCTGGGAATCTATCGTTTATTTCATTAGAAAACAAAGGTAAAGTTGGAGTGGAGGGTGTTAGCATGCTAACTATTTGCTTGGTACTACTTATATCAGATCAGGCCTTGTGCGTATACTCCTGTCGCCATCCACGACCATTCTGGGAATCTATCGTTTATTTCATTAGAAAACAATGGTAAAGTTGGAGTGGAGAGTGTTAGCATGCTAACTATTTGCTTGGTACTACTTATATCAGATCAGGCCTTATGTGTATACTCCTGTCGCCATCCAGGACCATTCTGGGAATCTATCGTTTATTTCATTAGAAAACAAAGGCAAACTTTGGGAGGAGAGTGTTAGCATGCTAACTATTTGCTAGGTACTACTTATATCAGATCAGGCCTTGTGCGTATACTCCTGTTGCCATCCACGACCATTCTGGGAATCTATTGTTTATTTCATTAGAAAACAAAGGCAAAGTTTGGGAGGAGAGTGTTAGCATGCTAACTATTTGCTTGGTACTACTTATATCAGATCAGGCCTTGTGTGTATACTCCAGTCGCCATCCACGACCATTCTGGGAATCTATCGTTTATTTCATTAGAAAACAAAGGCAAAGTTTGGGGAGGAGAGTGTTAGCATGCTAACTATTTGCTTGGTACTACTTATATCAGATCAGGCCTTGTGCGTATACTCCTGTCGCCATCCACGACCATTCTGGGAATCTATCGTTTATTTCATTAGAAAACAATGGTAAAGTTGGAGTGGAGAGTGTTAGCATGCTAACTATTTGCTTGGTACTACTTATATCAGATCAGGCCTTATGTGTATACTCCTGTCGCCATCCAGGACCATTCTGGGAATCTATCGTTTATTTCATTAGAAAACAAAGGTAAAGTTGGAGTGGAGGGTGTTAGCATGCTAACTATTTGCTTGGTACTACTTATATCAGATCAGGCCTTATGTGTATACTCCAGTCGCCATCCAGGACCATTCTGGGAATCTATCGTTTATTTCACAAGAAAACAAAGGCAAAGTTTGGGAGGAGAGTGTTAGCATGCTAATTATTTGCTTGGTACCAATTACTCTAAGAGGCTATGTACACGGAAACGTTTTCAGATGAAAACAAAGTAATTCTACCTATCTGTCTATCGTTCTATCTATCGTTCTATTGTTCTATCTATTGTTCTATCTATCGTTCGTTCTATCAATCGTTCTATTGTTCTATCGTTCTATCGTTCTATCTATCATTCTATCAATCGTTCTATTGTTTGATCGTTCTATTGTTTGATCGTTCTATTGTTTAATCGTTCTATCTATCGTTCTATCGTTCTATCGTTCTATCTGTCTATAGTTCTATCTATCTATCGTTCTATCGTTCTATCGTTCTATCTATCATTCTATCTATCGTTCTATCTATCTATCATTCTATCTCTCGTTCTATCTATTGTTCTATCATTCCATCGTTCTATTGTTCTATCAATCGTTCTATCGTTCTATCTATCATTCTATCTATCGTTCTATCTATCTATCATTCTATCTCTCGTTCTATCTATCGTTCTATCTATCGTTCTCTCTATCGTTCTATCGATCGCTCTATCTATCGTTCTATCATTCCATCGTTCTATCGTTCTATCAATCATTCTATTGTTCTATCTATCTATCTATCTATCTATCTATCTATCTATCTATCTATCTATCTATCTATCTATCTATCTATCTATCTATCTATCTATCTATCTATCTATCTATCTATCTATCTATCTATCTATCTATCTATCTATCTATCTATCGTTCTATCTATCGTTCTATCTATCGTTCTATCTATCGTTCTATCGTTCTATCATTCTATCTGCTGTTCTATTGCTATCATGCTAACATTAGCTTACTAGCATTTATTTTTTCAATTTTCACAAGTAAGCATCATCGGTGTTCGTCAGGCGAAAGACCAAAAACGAAAGAAACATGAGTAGACACCAATTTAAACACCACTCTAATTCTAGATGTTATCATGCTAGCATGCTAATATTGGCATAGTAGCATTTTTAGCTGTTTTCCTGGGTAGACGCTTACAGTATATGAAAACCTAGCACTATCATGTTAGGTGTTAGCATGCTAACATTAGTGTGTTGGCATGCTAACATTCTGCGTGTTAGCATTCTTTAAGTCACTCAGGGACAATGGGTAGAAAAATAGCCTTTTGGTCTGTAAAAAAACAACAAATAAATGAATCATGTTATGAATCATCATAACATTTTTATTGCAAATGTTGTTCCAAAATTGGAGGACAAACTCAACAGCTATATTAACCTAATTAAATGTTTTTCATTTTCATTCAAATTTAAAATATTTACAGTGTTTTTCATTAAAACCTAACAAAGTATCTTTCATACCTTTTGAAATCAATCAAAATATATGAAAACTTAGAACAATCTTGTTAGGTGTTAGCATGTTAACATCATTATCATGCTAACATTAGCTTACTACCATTTTTTGGTAGTAAGCATCATCGATATTTGTCAGGCGAAAGACGAAAGAAACATGAGTAGACACCTATTTAAACACCACTAGATGTTAGCATGCTAACATGCTAATATTGGCATAGTAGCATTTTTAGCCGTTTTCATGGGTAGACATTTACAGTTTATGAAAACGTAGCACAAACTTAGCATGTTAACATTGCTATTATGCTAACATTAGCTTACTAGCATTTTTTTTTTGCAATTTTCACAAGTAAGCATCATCGGTATTCGTCAGGCGAAAGACGGAATAAATATGAGTAGACACCTATTAAACCACTATCATTCTAGATGTTAGCATGCTAGCATGCTAATATTGGCATAGTAGCATTTTAGCTGTTTTCCTGGGTAGACACTTACAGTATATGAAAACTTAGCACAATCATGTTAGGTGTTAGCATGTTAACATTGCTATCATGCTAACATTAGCTTACTAGCATTTTTTAGCAATTTTCACAAGTAAGCATCATCGGTATTCGTCAGGAAGGGCAAATCACTATGCGGATCAAAAAAGATCCACTCTGGCGACTACGTAATCAGGAAAAAAGTAGACACCTATTTAAAGACCAGTATCATTCTAGGTGTTAGCATGCTAATGTTTGCATTGCTAGCATGCTAATATTGGCATAGTAGCATTTTTAGCCGTTTTCCTGGGTAGACACTTAGAGTATATGAAAACTTAGCACTATCATGTTAGGTGTTAGCATGCTAACATTAGTGTGTTGGCATGCTAACATTCTGCGTGTTAGCATTCTTTAAGTCACTCATGGATAGAAAAATAGCCTTTTGGGGCATTGACTGTCTGTAAAAAAAACAAATAAATGAATCATGTTATGAATCATCATAACATTTTTATTGCAAATGTTGTTCCAAAATCGGAGGACCAACTCAACAGCTATATTAACCTAATTTTTTTTCTAAAGTTTTTCATTTTCAAACTATTTAAAATATTTACAGTGTATTTCATTAAAACCCAACAAAGCATCTTTCGTACGTCATGAAATCAATCAAAAATAAAAAATATAGATTGTTGCATAACAGTTTAATTCCAATATTTCAACCTGCATGGAAACATACAAATCAAATACATGAAAAAATACCATTATAATTTTCAGAAAATCCCGATATAAATCAGTAAAAGATACATTTCTATGTCACAACTTCCATTACTGGATCTATGGTTATCGTTACAATTTCACAGGAAAAATCTTGAATCCGTCATTTTATCGATGCTCATTGAGCTAACGTCTCAGAATTGTCATCCACAGTTACGATGCAAAATGTGAGCGGATTTCCACGGGGGTACAGTTCTTGGCCCGTCGAAAGTCAGCCTTGTGGTGTTACAGTGTGAGATCAAGGAACTCCTTTCGGGTTTTGGGGTCATCGTTGAAGGCTCCCAACATGGCACTCGTTACCGTGTTAGCATTGATCTTCTGAACGCCTCTCATTACCATACACATGTGACTGAAAAACACAGAACAGTCCGTTTAAATACAAGTATTTGTTCCGAGAGGTCGTGAGAAAATTTTTAAAAAAACTCACACAGCCTCGATGACCACCGCTACTCCAGTAGGCTCCAGCGCCTCAACGATGGCGGAAGCGATTTGCTTGGTTAGACGCTCCTGGACTGCACACAAAGAAATGAAAAACTAAATTAAGAACCGGTGGAAAATTTGTTATTGGTGACCTTTGGACTTACCTTGAAGTCTCCTACTGTAGACCTCCACGATTCTAGGAAATAGCATATATACATATATTAAAAAATACTACATAATATGTGTATATAAATATAATATAAATGACCGACCTTGCGATCTTGCTCAAACCGACCACCTTCTTATTTGGAAGATATGCTATATGCGCCTGAAAAGTCAACAGAGTCTACTTTAGAGATTTTTTTTTTTTTTTTTACAGTAAAAATTTACAGTAAAATTTTGCCTCGGTTCCTTTACACCGTCTTGTTCATTCATTCATTTATTGATTTTCTAGGTCATGGACATCCTGGAGCCTATCCCAGCTGTCTTCGGGCAAGAGAGGATCACAAAAGCAAAAATTATTTGTGTCAAAAGGGAAAGTTACGCTTGAAACGTAATTTCCCGTTTTAGTTGGGAACTGATATTTTCCTGAAAGTTTGCCGTGTTCAGAAAAAGGAAAAGAAACAAACTTTTTTTTTTTTACACCATTTATACTCACATTCATACCTATGGATAATTTGGAGTCGCTAATTAGCATGTTTATCATGTTAGCAAACTAGCATGTTTTTGGAATGTGGGAGGAAAACCGGAGTACCCGGAGAAAAACCCACGCATGCACAGGGAGAACATGCAAACTCCACACAGAGATCGCCGAGGGTGGGATTGAACTCGGGTCTCCGCGCTAACCACTGGACCACCGTGCATCCCGTACTGTATACAATGTTTCATTTGATTCATTTTTTACCGCTTATCCTCACGAGGGTTGCGGGGGTGCTTGAGCCTATCCCAGCTGTCTTCAGGTGAGAGAGGCGGGGTACACCCTGGACTGGTGGCCAGCCAATCACAGGGCACATATAGACAAACAACCATTCACACTCACATTCATACCTATGGACAATTATTATGTCATCTTTTTGGGACAGTTTTTCAATGCTTAATACACAGTTTTTCTTCCTAAATTTTTTTCAATGTTTTTTTTTATTCCAAATATTTCAACTTTCTTCAAAATTTTCTTTTGGTAATATTATGATTTTATTCACATAATATTTTAACTTTTTCGCCAACCTAATTTTCCAAAAATTACAAATCTATTTCAAAATTTTACAACTTTGAAGAATATTCTTTAATATTTCCTGTCATTGCTTCTAAAATGACATAATTTTTTTCATAATATTACAAGTTTATTCTCGTCAAATTGCTATTTTTTTTCTCAATATTTTGACTTTATTCTTGCAAAATTACAGCTGATTTTCCAGTTCTGTTAACTATTTCAACTTTCTTCTTGGAAGTTTCTATGCCGCTTATCCTTACTAGGATTGTGGGGGTATGCTGGAGCCTATCCCAGCTGTCTTCAGGCGAAAGGCGGGGTACACCCTGGACTGGTGGCCAGCCAATCACAGGGCACATATAGACAAACAACCATTCACACTCACATTCATACCTATGGACAATTTGGAGTCGCTAATTAACCTAGCATGTTTTTGGAATGTGGGAGGAAACCGGAGTACCCGGAGAAAACCCATGCATAGAAGCGGCATAGAAACTTCCAAGAAGAAAGTTGAAATAGTTAACAGAACTGGAAAATCAGCTGTAATTTTGCAAGAATAAAGTCAAAATATTGAGAAAAAAATTGGCAATTTGACGAGAATAAACTTGTAATATTATGAAAAAAATAATGTCATTTTAGAAGCAATGACTGGAAATATTAAAGAATATTCTTCAAAGTTTTAAAATTATGAAAGATTTGTAATTTTTTGGAAAATTAGGTTGGGGAAAAAGTTCTAATATTATGTGAATAAAATCATAATATTACCAAAAGAAAATTTTGAAGAAAGTTGAAATATTTGGAAAAAAAAATAAACATTTTTAAAAATTTAGGAAGAAAAAATATGTATTAAGCATTGAAAAACTAGGAAAAAGTCCCCAAAAGATGACATAATAATTGTCCATAGGTATGAATGTGAGTGTGAATGGTTGTTTGTCTATATGTGCCCTGTGATTGGCTGGCCACCAGTCCAGGGTGTACCCCGCCTTACGCCCGAAGACAGCTGGGATAGGCTCCAGCACCCCTGCGACCCTCGTGAGGATAAGCGGTAGAAAATGGATGAATGAATGAGTTCTCCTCCTATTTTGTGTGGAAGTGGTAACTTTTAGGCTTCTTATTTTGTCTTTCCCCACCCTCGGCCATCTCTGTGTGGCGTTTGCATGTTTTCCCCGTGCATGCGTGGGTTTTTTTCCGGGTACTCCGGTTTCCTCCCACATTCCAAAAACATGCTAGGTTAATTAGCGACTCCAAATTGTCCATAGGTATGAATGTGAGTGTGAATGGTTGTTTGTCTATATGTGCCCTGTGATTGGCTGGCCACCAGTCCAGGGTGTACCCCGCCTTACGCCCGAAGACAGCTGGGATAGGCTCCAGCACCCCCCGCGACCCTCGGTAGAAAATGAATGAATGAATGAGTTCTCCTCCTATTTTGTGTGGAAGTGGTATGAATGAATGAATGAATGAACTGCAAGAAAACTGCATATTGAGTATTTGGAGGTACCTTGCCAAAGAAGGGTACTAGGTGATGTTCACACAGAGAGAACAAGTCAATGTCCTTGACGATCACCATCTCCTCGTGGTTTTCATCAAAGACGGCGTCATTCAAGACATCTGCGAAAAAGGCGAGGTCATTTTAACGTTGTTTGACAGTAATTTCGTTTTTACGAATTACAATTAAAAAAACGAAAAAAAATGAAGATATGAACCAACCCTGAGGGGTTTCTTTGTAGCCTTTGGTGAGGAACTGCATGGCTTTGGCGGCGCGTAGCGGTGTTCGCAGGAGTCCGTCTCGGTTCAGGTCCTCCCCGAGCTCCGTCAGTATCGTGCTGTAGGCTTTTTCGATGTGCGACGCTTTGCTTTCATCCGCGGTCTCGTCCGATTCCTTCTCTTCTCTGCACAAACCGATGTGTTTGGTCTCAACACACTTCTTCAGATACTCGGAAACGACTCCGTTCATCTCCATTCTGACTCCGTGTTCAGTGATGTTTGCAGCGTACGGCGGAACAATCCCAGTGGTTCGATCTCGGCTTAGCGCTTCCTATAAGAGCGTCCTCCTTTAAATGTTCAAGACCAAATATGAGCCCCTTAGGCTAAAAACATGACAAATCTTAAGACCGCCATGAAGGAAAATGTGTGTCGAAACGGGAATCACCGTGCTAAAATGCTAATCTAATGCTATGAAGCAGCAATTTGACTGATCATGTGGTTCGGGTTCAAATGTCCCATGCCCTGAGACACTGACACGAGGGGCCGTCCGAGGAGACGGTATTGTTCCTCTACGGCAGCAGTCGCCAACTTTTTTTTAACATATTGCTATCATGCTAACATTAGCTTACTTGCATTTTTTTACTTGTGAAAATTGCAAAAAAATGCAAGTAAGCTAACTAGTAAGCTAACATTAGCTTACTTGCATTTTTTTTACTTGTGAAAATTGCAAAAAAAATGCAAGTAAGCTAATGTTAGCTTACTAGTAAGCTAATGTTAGCATGATAGCAATGTTAAAATGCTAACACCTAACATGATTGTGCTAAGTTTTCATATACTGTAAGTGTCTACCCATGAAAACGGCTAAAAATGCTACTTTGCCGATATTAGCATGCTAGCATGCTAACATCTAGGATGATAGTGGTGTTTAAATAGGTGTCTACTCATGTTTCTTTCGTCTTACCGATACTGGTGATGCTTACTTGTGAAAATTGCGAAAAAAAAATGCAAGTAAGCTAATGTTAGCATGATAGCAATGTTAACATATTGCTATCATGCTAACATTAGCTTACTTGCATTTTTTTATGATAGCAATGTTAACATATTGCTAGCATGCTAATATCGGCAAAGTTCAAATGTCCCATGCCCTGAAACACTGACACGAGGGGCCGTCCGAGGAGACGGTATTGTTCCTCTACGGCAGCAGTCGCCAACTTTTTTTTAACATATTGCTATCATGCTAACATTAGCTTACTTGCATTTTTTTACTTGTGAAAATTGCAAAAAAATGCAAGTAAGCTAACTAGTAAGCTAACATTAGCTTACTTGCATTTTTTTTACTTGTGAAAATTGCAAAAAAAATGCAAATAAGCTAACGTTAGCTTACTAGTAAGCTAATGTTAGCATGATAGCAATGTTAAAATGCTAACACCTAACATGATTGTGCTAAGTTTTCATATACTGTAAGTGTCTACCCATGAAAACGGCTAAAAATGCTACTTTGCCGATATTAGCATGCTAGCATGCTAACATCTAGGATGATAGTGGTGTTTAAATAGGTGTCTACTCATGTTTCTTTCGTCTTACCGATACTGGTGATGCTTACTTGTGAAAATTGCAAAAAAAAATGCAAGTAAGCTAATGTTAGCATGATAGCAATGTTAACATATTGCTATCATGCTAACATTAGCTTACTTGCATTTTTTTATGATAGCAATGTTAACATATTGCTATCATGCTAACATTAGCTTACTTGCATTTTTTTGCAATTTTCACAAGCATGATAGCAATGTTAACATATTGCTATCATGCTAACATTAGCTTACTTGCATTTTTTTCACAATGCAAGTAAGCTAATGTTAGCATGATAGCAATGTTAACATATTGCTATCATGCTAACATTAGCTTACTTGCATTTTTTTCACAATGCAAGTAAGCTAATGTTAGCATGATAGCAATGTTAACATATTGCTATCATGCTAACATTAGCTTACTTGCATTTTTTTGCAATTTTCACAAGCATGATAGCAATGTTAACATATTGCTATCATGCTAACATTAGCTTACTTGCATTTTTTTGCAATTTTCACAAGCATGATAGCAATGTTAACATATTGCTATCATGCTAACATTAGCTTACTTGCATTTTTTTACTTGTGAAAATTGCAAAAAAATGCAAGTAAGCTAACTAGTAAGCTAACATTAGCTTACTTGCATTTTTTTTACTTGTGAAAATTGCAAAAAAAATGCAAGTAAGCTAATGTTAGCTTACTAGTAAGCTAATGTTAGCATGCTAGCAATGTTAAAATGCTAACACCTAACATGATTGTGCTAAGTTTTCATATACTGTAAGTGTCTACCCATGAAAACGGCTAAAAATGCTACTTTGCCGATATTAGCATGCTAGCATGCTAACATCTAGGATGATAGTGGTGTTTAAATAGGTGTCTACTCATGTTTCTTTCGTCTTACCGATACTGGTGATGCTTACTTGTGAAAATTGCAAAAAAAAAATGCAAGTAAGCTAATGTTAGCATGATAGCAATGTTAACATATTGCTATCATGCTAACATTAGCTTACTTGCATTTTTTTATGATAGCAATGTTAACATATTGCTAGCATGCTAATATCGGCAAAGTTCAAATGTCCCATGCCCTGAAACACTGACACGAGGGGCCGTCCGAGGAGACGGTATTGTTCCTCTACGGCAGCAGTCGCCAACTTTTTTTTGAGTATGTGAGTCCTCGCTGTGAACCTGAGCAAAGTTCATATCCCAAACCAGGATGGAAATATGTATTTATTTAGTCAAATAAATGTAGCGTCAAAAATAATAACTGTCAAAAATAATGTATTAACAGCGGTTAGTTATTTATTTCATTAAATTACATAAAGGGTTTGGGTAGTACATTGCGGCTAACAAATAAGTGTGTAGTATCATGTTAGGTGTTACTTGTGAAAATTGCAAAAAAAAAAAAGCAAGTAAGCTAATGTTAGCATGATAGCAATGTTAACATATTGCTATCATGCTAACATTAGTTTACTTGCATTTTTTTTCTGATAGCAATGTTAACATATTGCTATCATGTTAACATTAGCTTACTTGCATTTTTTTATGATAGCAATGTTAACATATTGCTATCATGCTAACATTAGCCTACTTGCATTTTTTTGCAATTTTCACAAGGATGATAGCAATGTTAACATATTGCTATCATGCTAACATTAGCTTACTTGCGTTTTTTTTACTTGTGAAAATTGCAAAAAAATGCAAGTAAGCTAATGTTAGCCTGATAGCAATGTTAACATATTGCTATCATGCTAACATTAGCTTACTTGCATTTTTTTATGATAGCAATGTTAACATATTGCTATCATGCTAACATTAGCTTACTTGCATTTTTTTCACAATGCAAGTAAGCTAATGTTAGCATGATAGCAATGTTAACATATTGCTATCATGCTAACATTAGCTTACTTGCATTTTTTTAGCAATTTTCACAAGCATGATAGCAATGTTAACATATTGCTATTATGCTAACATTAGCTTACTTGCATTTTTTTGCAATTTTCACAAGCATGATAGTAATGTTAACATATTGCTATCATGCTAACATTAGCTTACTTGGGTTTTTTTTACTTGTGAAAATTGCAAAAAAATGCAAGTAAGCTAATGTTAGCATGATAGCAATATGTTAACATTGCTATCAGGCTAACATTAGCTTACTTGCATTTTTTTATGATAGCAATGTTAACATATTGCTATCATGCTAACATTAGCTTACTTGCATTTTTTCACAATGCAAGTAAGCTAATGTTAGCATGATAGCAATGTTAACATATTGCTATCATGCTAACATTAGCTTACTTGCATTTTTTTGCAATTTTCACAAGCATGATAGCAATATGTTAACATATTGCTATCATGCTAACATTAGCTTACTTGCGTTTTTTTTACTTGTGAAAATTGCAAAAAAAATGCAAGTAAGCTAATGTTAGCCTGATAGCAATGTTAACATATTGCTATCATGCTAACATTAGCTTACTTGCATTTTTTTTATGATAGCAATGTTAACATATTGCTATCATGCTAACATTAGCTTACTTGCATTTTTTTTCACAATGCAAGTAAGCTAATGTTAGCATGATAGCAATGTTAACATATTGCTATCATGCTAACATTAGCTTACTTGCATTTTTTTGCAATTTTCACAAGCATGATAGCAATGTTAACATATTGCTATCATGCTAACATTAGCTTACTTGCATTTTTTTGCAATTTTCACAAGCATGATAGCAATGTTAACATATTGCTATCATGCTAACATTAGCTTACTTGCATTTTTTTTCACAATGCAAGTAAGCTAATGTTAGCATGATAGCAATGTTAACATATTGCTATCATGCTAACATTAGCTTACTTGCATTTTTTTTACTTGTGAAAATTTCAAAAAAATGCAAGTAAGCTAATGTTAGCCTGATAGCAATGTTAACATATTGCTATCATGCTAACATTAGCTTACTTGCATTTTTTTTATGATAGCAATGTTAACATATTGCTATCATGCTAACATTAGCTTACTTGCATTTTTTTTCACAATGCAAGTAAGCTAATGTTAGCATGATAGCAATGTTAACATATTGCTATCATGCTAACATTAGCTTACTTGCATTTTTTTGCAATTTTCACAAGCATGATAGCAATGTTAACATATTGCTATTACGCTAACATTAGCTTACTTGCATTTTTTTGCAATTTTCACAAGCATGATAGCAATGTTAACATATTGCTATCATGCTAACATTAGCTTACTTGCGTTTTTTTTACTTGTGAAAATTGCAAAAAAAATGCAAGTAAGCTAACTAGTAAGCTAACATTAGCTTACTTGCATTTTTTTTACTTGTGAAAATTGCACAAAAAATGCAAGTAAGCTAATGTTAGCTTACTAATAAGCTAATGTTAGCATGATAGCAATGTTAAAATGCTAACACCTAACATGATTGTGCTAAGTTTTCATATACTGTAAGTGTCTACCCATGAAAACGGCTAAAAATGCTACTTTGCCGATATTAGCGTGCTAATGCGACTCCTTAAACAGGATAAAAGACGAAAAAACCTATTTAAACACCAATATCCTTCTAGATGTTAGCATGCTAGCATGCTAATACTTGGCATATTAGCATTTTTAGCCGTTTTCCTGGGTAGACACTTGCAGTATATGAAAACTTAGCACTATCATGTTAGGTGTTAGCATGCTAACATTAGTGTGTTAGCATGCTAACATTCTGCGTGTTAGCGTTCTCCAATCATGTATTATGATACTGTAGGTGTATTCATAGTGAGGTTGCCCTCACGTTGGGTCATTTCAACAGTACTGGACGTGGGCGTGACTCTGTTGTCATCACCATCATGGAGTCTCCATCACGCACGAGAAGTTTCAGTAAAGAGTGGAGTCTTTCAAAGTTGTGCGTCACTCGTGCGCAGTAACACCGACTGATCTGACTTATGAAAATGCGACGCTTTTCTAAAGAGTATGTTAAAACTTAAGCGCCTTGAAATCATCAAAATTGCACAGAAAATCCATTTTTGGAGTATAAGCGGTGGACTGTTCAGTTTGGGAGGCGGGTTCTTTGGACTAAATCACCACAGGGGGGGGGGGTTGTCTTCACCGCACAAAACCCATCCTTCCATTCATTTTCTATGCCGCTTGAAGCATTCATATTTGTTGATCTTTAGTAAAAAAAAAATGGATTGGACACATATGATGCGTACCAAATATGGGTGGACACTGACTCAGGTTTAATCATTTGATTTGTGATAAATTGTATTTTTTTTCTCATTCATTCATTTTCTATGCCACTAGTCGTCTATCCCAGCTGACTTCAGGCGGGGCGCATATAAGACAAACAACCATTCACACTCAATTTAGAGTCGCCAATTAACAATGCACGATCCAGCATACCCGCGACCTTAATGAGGACAACACGATCTGTTTTTGGAATCATCTTTTTTTTTTATTTTTTTGTCTTTGTTTATACAGTAATACTTCGTTTATTAAGATTAGGAGGGCCGTAGAGAACGTTGAGATTATTAAAAATAGGCTCAAGACCCACTTTTTTAATTTAGCTTTTAACTCTTGCTCTTAGCATACTCTTTTTTTTAACCTTTGAACTTGACTTTTAATCTAATGGTTATTTTATACCCTATACCAGGGGGTCTCAAACATGCGGCCCGCGGGCCAAAAGTGGCCCGCAGGACACTTAGTTTGAGGCCCCCGCCTTGATATGAAAGTTTAATGTTAGCGCGGCCCGTGCAAGTTTGATATGGATGCTGTATGGTATCATGTACCCAGAAAAAATTATTATTGCGTTTGATTAATGTTCATGTTAAAGGTTAAATAACTGTTAATAGTTATCCTCCCTATCCGTGTGGAAGTGGTAAGTTTTTGGGCTATTTAAGTTGAAAGGAAATAACTCGGAGGCTACCGTTTAGGTCGCTAGCTCTCTAGTTTGCGAGTTAGCATGTTAGCTCAAGACCCTGCAGTTGCGCAATATGTTGTAAATAAAAAGAGTATAAATGTGACTATAGTCGTGTTTTGTCATGTCTATAAAAAAAAGATTAAAAAAAGATTAAGAATTATCTCTCAGAAAATACTTAGCAAAATATGTATAAATCAGGGGGTCTCAAACATGCGGCCTGCGGGCCAAAAGTGGCCCACAGGACACTTAGTTTGAGGCCCCCCGCCTTGATATGAAAGTTTTAATGTTAGTGCGGCCCGCGCAAGTTTGATATGGATGCTGTATGGTATCATGTACCCAGAAAAAATTATTACGTCACCGGACATAAAATAATAAAATGATTCTCCATGAAAGTATGATGAAAGATATTTCTTTTTATTCAGTATATACAGTAAATACTTTATTTTCAGGGATATACTGTATATGATTGTTTACACACGATATCTTGGCATGGTATGTTCCTAGACAGTTAGTAAAGGTGAAGGCAGGACAAACACTGGAGCCATTTGACTCCCTTAACCCTTAGATGCATAAGTGGGTCAAAAATGACCCGGTCAGGTTGTTTTCTTGAAATATCTTCGTAATGAATTTTTTTTATCATTTCATATTCCAGGTATTCCTAAAAAACAAGTTTTTGCTATTATGCCATTCACATTTTTAACTTACCTTTTATAAATTTTAAGAAATTTTTGTTTTTGTGTTACTACCCCAACCTTCCATACGTGGGTCAACAATGACCCGGTCAGGTTGTTTTCTTCAAATATCTTCAGAATTAAAATTTTTCATCATTTCATATTCCAGGTATTCCTCAAAAAACATGTTTTTAATATCATGCCATTCACATTTTTAACTTAACTTTTATACATTTTAAGAAATTTTAGTTTTTGTGTTACTACCCCAACCTTCCATAAGTGGGTCAAAAATGACCCGGTCAGGTTGTTTTCTTGAAATATCTTCGTAATGAAATTTTTTTTATCATTTCATATTCCAGGTATTCCTCAAAAAACATGGTTTTGATATCATGCCATTCACATTTTTAACTTATCTTTTATACATTTTAAGAAATTTTAGTTTTTGTGTTACTACCCCAACCTTCCATAAGTGGGTCAAAAATGACCCAGTCAGGTTGTTTTCTTGAAATATCTTCATAAAGAAAATTTTTCATCATTTCATATTCCAGGTATTCCTAAAAAAAAACATGTTTTTAATATCATGCCATTCACATTTTTAACTTATCTTTTATAGATTTTAAGAGATTTTAGTTTTTGTGTTACTACCCCAACCTTCCATAAGTGGGTCAAAAATGACCCGGTCAGGTTGTTTTCTTGAAATATCTTCGTAATGAAATTTTTTTATCATTTCATATTCCAGGTATTCCTCAAAAAACATGTTTTTAATATCATGGCATTCACATTTTTAACTTATCTTTTATACATTTTAAGAAATGTTAGTTTTTGTGTTACTACCCCAACCTTCCATAAGTGGGTCAAAAATGACCCGGTCAGGTTGTTTTCTTGAAATATCTTCGTAATGAAAATTTTTCATCATTTCATATTCCAGGTATTCCTAAAAAAAACATGTTTTTGATATCATGCCATTCGCATTTTTAACTTACTTTTTATACATTTTAAGAAATTTTAGTTTTTGTGTTACTACCCCAACCTTCCATAAGTGGGTCAAAAATGACCCGGTCAGGTTGTTTTCTTGAAATATCTTCGTAATGAAATTTTTTTATCATTTCATATTCCAGGTATTCCTCAAAAAACATGTTTTTAATATCATGGCATTCACATGTTTAACTTACCTTTTATATATTTTAAGAAATTTTAGTTTTTGTGTTACTACCCCAACCATAAAAAGGCATTGATTCTAGTATGGGTGATTTTTGACCCACTTATGGAAGAGTGTAGGGTCCAGTCACTCGTGCATCTAAGGGTTAATTAAGTAATCCGTGGAAGCATACTTCTTAGCTATTATGCATATAATAATAATAATAATAATAATAATAATAATAATAATAATAATAATAATAGCTCAGAAGTATTAGACATTACAACATTTTAGAATGACTTCAGCAAATGTAGTGCACTTAGAAATCACATTAGAAATGACACATGTTCAATTTCTACAGTACACAATTCCGCATAAAATGTCATGTAAAGCAAAACAAATGGTTAGAAATTCAAATGAGTAATTTCTTTTAGTATTTTTCTTTTTTCAATGTCACAAACAACAACAGCAGTCTCTTGAGTTTTTAGAGAGGCGATTACCGGCTTAGTGTAGCATATTTGGGGAAGAAAAAAAAGCACATCGGGTTACCCAGCATACCTTGCGGTCGTGTCATCGGGGTGCCATTTTTGCTGTTTATTCTAACATCCGTGTGGTGGCAGTAGATTAGGTTCCATATGTGTTGACCGTATGGAGTCGTAACACCAACCTCCTTCAGCTAGTCCCGTTATAATGTGTTTTTATATGTGGCGGTCCACATATTGTATTGAATGAATGTACTGAACATGAAATGTAATATTTTTTTGTTAGCCGAGTGCAAATAATACATAATAAGCAAAGCAGTTCATATGTCAAAGGAGATAATACAACATGTATAATAATAATAATAATAATAATAATAATAATAATCTTCAGGGAAAAATAATATTCTCATATTAACAATACTTTAAATGCAGGGCATATTAAAATATATAAATATATTTTATATTCAAGGGAAAAAAATCCAGTGGAGCGTTTCACGGCCCAAATCCAGTATCAGGTTTTGATTGTTTCTGCTTTTCTATTAAGGGTGACGTCATGGAGGGTCACTCTGCAGGCCAGGACTTGTGGGTGCTGGTCGGGCTCCTCTGGGCCTTGGGACTACCCTGGAACACATTGTGTGATAAAAGTACAAAAACGTCATTGTAAAGCTGCAAAGCTAGCAGGTTAGTAGTTTTTTTTTTGTGTGGAATACGGTACTGATACATTTTGATAAATGATAAAATCCTATTTTGTTTTTCTACACTGAAACAAATGCAGTTGCGTGATTATACCAGCAGAGGGCAGCATTTGCTCTCCTGTTTGACTCCTTCATTGTTACCTTTAAAGCAGGGGTCTCAAACACGCGGCCCGTATGGTATCATGTACCCAGAAAAAATTATTACGTTTGACTAATGTTCATGTTAAAGGTTAAATAACTGTTAATAGTTATCCTCCCTATCCGTGTGGAAGTGGTAAGTTTTTGGCTTTTTAAGTTTAAAGGAAATAACTTGAAGGCTACCGTTTAGGTCGCTAGCTCTCTAGTTTGCGAGTTAGCATGTTAGCTCAAGACCCTGCAGTTGCGCAATATGTTGTAAATAAAAAAAAAGTATAAATGTGACTATAGTCGTGTTTTGTCATGTCTATAAAAAAAAAGATAAAGAATTATCTCTCAGAAAATACTTATAATATGTATAAATCAGAGGTCTCAAACATGCGGCCCGTGGGCCAAATGTGGCCCGCAGGACACTAGTTTGAGGCCCCCCGCCTTGATATGAAAGTTTAATGCGCAAGTTTGATATGGATGCTGTATGGTATCATGTACCCAGAAAAAATTATTACGTTTGATTCATGTTCATGTTAAAGGTTAAATAACTGTTAATAGTTATCCTCCCTATCCGTGTGGAAGTGGTACGTTTTTGGCTATTTAAGTTTAAAGGAAATAACTTGGAGGCTACCGTTTAGGTCGCTAGCTCTCTAGTTTGCGAGTTAGCATGTGTCTCAAGACCCTGCAGTTGCGCAATATGTTGTAAATAAAAAAAAGTATAAATGTGACTATAGTCGTGTTTTGTCATGTCTATAAAAAAAAGATTAAAAAAAGATAAAGAGTTATCTCTCAGAAAATACTTAGCAAAATATGTATAAATCAGGGGTCTCAAACATGCGGCCCGCGGGCCAAATGTGGCCCGCAGGACACTAGTTTGAGGCCCCCCGTCTTGATATGAAAGTTTAATGTTAGTGCGGCCCCGCGCAAGTTTGATATGGATGCTGTATGGTATCATGTACCCAGAAAAAATTATTACGTTTGATTCATGTTCATGTTAAAGGTTAAATAACTGTTAATAGTTATCCTCCCTATCCGTGTGGAAGTGGTAAGTTTTTGGCTATTTAAGTTGAAAGGAAATAACTTGAAGGCTTACCGTTTAGGTCGCTAGCTCTCTAGTTTGCGAGTTAGCATGTGTCTCAAGACCCTGCAGTTGCGCAATATGTTGTAAATAAAAAAAAGTATAAATGTGACTATAGTCGTGTTTTGTTATAACTATAAAAAAAAAAGATTAAAAAAAAGATAAAGAATTATCTCTCAGAAAATACTTAGCAAAATATGTATAAATCAGGGGTCTCAAACATGCGGCCCGCGGGCCAAATGTGGCCCGCAGGACACTAGTTTGAGGCCCCCCGCCTTGATATGAAAGTTTAATGTTTGATATGGATGCTGTATGGTATCATGTACCCAGAAAAAATGATTACGTTTGATTCATGTTCATGTTAAAGGTTAAATAACTGTTAATAGTTATCCTCCCTATCCGTGTGGAAGTGGTAAGTTTTTGGCTTTTTTAAGTTTAAAGGAAATAACTCGGAGGCTACCGTTTAGGTCGCTAGCTCTCGAGTTTGCGAGTTAGCATGTGTCTCAAGACCCTGAAGTTGCGCAATATGTTGTAAATAAAAAAAAGTATAAATGTGACTATAGTCGTGTTTTGTCATGTCTATGAAAAAAAAAGATAAAGAATTATCTCTCAGAAAATACTTAGCAAAATATGTATAAATCAGGGGGTCTCAAACATGCGGCCCGCGGGCCAAATGTGGCCCGCAGGACACTAGTTTGAGGCCCCCCGCCTTGATATGAAAGTTTAATGCGCAAGTTTGATATGGATGCTGTATGGTATCATGTACCCAGAAAAAATTATTACGTTTGATTCATGTTCATGTTAAAGGTTAAATAACTGTTAATAGTTATCCTCCCTATCCGTGTGGAAGTGGTACGTTTTTGGCTTTTTTAAGTTTAAAGGAAATAACTCGAAGGCTTACCGTTTAGGTCGCTAGCTCTCGAGTTTGCGAGTTAGCATGTGTCTCAAGACCCTGCAGTTGCGCAATATGTTCTAAATAAAAAAAGTATAAATGTGACTATAGTCGTGTTTTGTTATAACTATAAAAAAAAAGATTAAAAAAAAGATAAAGAATTATCTCTCAGAAAATACTTAGCAAAATATGTATAAATCAGGGGTCTCAAACATGCGGCCCGCGGGCCAAATGTGGCCCGCAGGACACTAGTTTGAGGCCCCCCGCCTTGATATGAAAGTTTAATGTTAGTGCGGCCCGCGCAAGTTTGATATGGATGCTGTATGGTATCATGTTCCCAGAAAAAAATATTACGTTTGATTAATGTTCATGTTAAAGGTTAAATAACTGTTAATAGTTATCCTCCCTATCCGTGTGGAAGTGGTAAGTTTTTGGCTATTTAAGTTGAAAGGAAATAACTTGAAGGCTACCGTTTAGGTCACTAGCTCTCTAGTTTGCGAGTTAGCATGTGTCTCAAGACCCTGCAGTTGCGCAATATGTTGTAAATAAAAAGAGTATAAATGTGACTATAGTCGTGTTTTGTCATGTCTACAGGGCTCTAATAATGCTTTGTTCATTTTAATCTGAAAAAAATAATTTGTCATTATTATATATAAGCATTCAATATAATAATATCGGACATTGTTGTGTGTACGTGAACAACACAAATGACTCACCGCAGCCCCCTGGGATTTGGCATAGTTCAAATGGGCGTAGAGCAGCACAGCCGTGTCATTGTGAGACGCCTCCAGTGCGATGGACAAAGCATTGCTGCCATCCTGCAGTCCAAAGACATGACAAGAGAATCAAAAACAAATGAATTTGAGATGCTAATACTGTGTACTGACGATGGCGTAGATAATTAATAGTCCTGTTTTTTTTTTTTTTCCATCTTGTGAGCGTGGAGTTGTGTAAGGGGGGTGGAGTTTCCCCACCACTGAGAGTCCAGCTGTGCTGTAATGAAACACAGTCCGGCAGCAGCGGACTCATTGTGGCTCACTGACTGTCTGGGTGTTTCTTTAGGTAATACAAGTCAGCTGATTATGGTAATGGTAATGGTAATGGTTTTATTTCATTCGAACATGCATCAGATTACAATTGAATGCATCACATAATCAGTTCCCAGTTCCACATGTCCAAAAGGAGTAGGAAGAAGCAAAGCTTATTAAATCCTACCCCTCCATCTGGTACTTTTACAATCAGTAACTGTTACATTTGTTCACTTCCTGCCTTTCTAATATATATATATATTCTTCATTTTTTTAATTTTTAAAATATTTTTTAAAAATTAATTAAAAAAATATTTTATTTTTATTTTTTTATTAAAAAATTTAAATTAAATTTAAAAAACAAAACATTTATTTATTTATTTATTTATATTAATTTTTTGTCACGTACCGAAGTAGTATGATTTATAAGACTTTTAAGTCATTTAAATGTTTTAATTATTTCTAAAAATATATTTTTTTAATTCTTTGTATCCTTTTTTTTTTTAGATTTTTGTCATTTTAACTTTTCAGTATTTTTATTATTTTTTAGACTCATATTTAAGTTTTCTTTTTTAGACTATTAAGTATTTTTTTCTTTTTTCACATACCGAAGTACTCGGTGATATGAGCATCCAATGCCATAATGGGTACCATAGTAAGTGTCAATATAGTGATATATATAGCACATCATGACTGGTTCAAGACTCTTCATCCTTGTATTTAGCAAACATTAACTGCTTTTTTTTAAGTAATATTTTATCTATGTATGTATTTATTCCTTCATTTTTATTTTTTCATGTTTTTATTGAATTCAAACCAAATTGACAAATGGTCTCAAACTATAGGATAGAAATGTTATTTTTATTTAAGTCATCCTAGTTTGTTTTTTTTTAAATTTTATTTTACAATTATTTGTATTATTTTATCTACGACATTTATTTAAGTCTTTTTTATTTTGGAATTATTTGTATTATTTTTTTAGACTTTTATTGAAGTAATTTTTGCTTTTGAATTATTTGTATTTTTTGACATTTATTTAAGTGATTTTTGTTTTTGAATTATTTTTTCAATTATTGATATAATTGTTGTAGACTTTTATTTCATTCATTTTTATTTTGGAATATTTTCTCATGATTCATAACACTTCTAAGTCATTTTAATTTTTGAATTATTTAAAAAAAAAAAATTAATTCTTTGTATCTTTTTTTAGACTTTTGTCATTTTAACTTTTCAGTACTTTTATTATTTTTTAGACTCATATTTAAGTTTTCTTTTTTCAAACTATAGGATAGAAATTTTGCAATAGTTGTTATTTTTATTAAAGTCATCCTAGTTTTTTTTTAGAATTTTATTTTACAATTATTTGTATTATTTTATTCACGACTTTTATTTAAGTCTTTCTTATTTTACAATTATTTTTTTAGACTTTTATTTAAGTCATTTTTGTTTTTGATTTAATTTTTGAATTATTGATATAATTGTTGTAGACTTTTATTTCATTCATTTTTATTTTGGAATATTTTTTTTACGATTTATAAGACTTTTAAGTGATTTTAATTTTTGAATTATTTCTAAATTTTTATTATTTTTTTAATTCTTTGTATCTTTTTTAGATTTTTGTCATTTTAACTTTTCAGTATTTTTGTTATTTTTTTAGACTCATATTTAAGTTTTCTTTTTTTAGACTATTGAGTAATTATATATTTTTTTGTCACGTACCGCAGTAAGAGGTGATATGAGCATCCAATGAAAATTGCTTTTATAGTTATTATCCCATATTTCCACACAATAAGTAAGATATGGTAGAACCAGAGAGCAATAAAGAGTGTGGAGTGATTTCTGATTGAGAACTAATTTTGAATACTGAAATATTTCTGTCCACCAAGTCTTGACTGGTAAATCTTTATTGTATCATTCCTGTCAGTGGATTATGCAGTAGTCATCTTTGTGGGGGTGAAGACAGACAAAACTAAACCGGATTCTATTTCTTCCTCACTGTACTGAAAATACAAGCGTAGAACGAAACTAAGAGAACATTTTCCCATGAGGAGTCGTTTCCCTGAGAACAGATGAAGCTCAATCACAGATGTGAGCAGAGCAATCGCATGTTTTTTGTCAAAAATCCAGAAGTCTCTGCAGCTGCAGAAGAACCAGGCATTCAGCTACAAACTCGCTCATAAAAAGTTAGGGATTGTTGGGCTATCAGGTGAAGTTTTAGGATGAAGCTAAAATTCATGCTAACCTTTTACAGGTGAATGTAACTTAAGTGATACATATATTTCTCGTCATGTTATGCCTTTTGCACTATTTTTCCTAGTTTTGCTGGTTAGATTTTATTTCCGCAATGTGCAGCGGGCCAAGAAAAATAAATCCACGGGCCGCAAAAGGTGCCTGGGCCGCACTTTGCACACCAGTGTCACATGTAACTTCATTATGTTTTTAGGAGACACCCAACTCACGAGACGATGGCCAAAATAAGGTAACATTCATTTTAATAAAAAAAATATTTTAAATATATATTACTTTTTATAATAACGTTTTTATTGTTATAATATAGCAATATTTTCTTTTGTGCGTCATCTTTCACTCTGTAAAGTAGTTGCTGTTTGTGACATATATTTCCTCACAGGCAATCCGTACTATCTTGTCAAACGTTTGCAGCATTTCTTGAAATGCTGCCTTTTCAACTGTTAAAGAGCAGCTTTCCAATTACTCAATATCGCAGTCTGAATCACAAAGACGGCTAAACTCATCATACAGCAACTGGACACTCAGATCTAAGAAATATACATACTTGTACCAGTTTAAAATGGTGAAAAAAAACGTCTAATGTTTGCAGCATTTCTTGAAATGCTGCCTTTTCAACTGTTAAAGAGCAGCTTTCCATCTGCGGTGACTTCCTGTGAGCATATAACATTTTGCGCTATTCCGTTTGTGTTTACTTCATCAACCAAATGTCTGCAAATCACAGGAGGCCATTACTCAATATAGAAGTCTGAATCACCAAGAAGGCTAAATTCATCATACAGCAACTGGACACTCAGATGTAAGAAATATACAGAATTGTACCAGTTTAAAATGGAAAAAAAACTTTAAAGTTTACCCATAATCCACTGCATCTGTGCCTGCCAGGCAGCTAAACTCATCAGCTAGAGGCGGCTAAAGCTAAACTCATCATACAGCAACTTGACACTCAGAGAACTATAATAAATAAAATAAATAAAAAAAAATAAATAAGAAATATACAGACTTGTACCCGTTTAAAATGGAAAAAAAAAAACATCAAACGTTTGCAGCATTTCTTGAAATGCTGCTTTTTCAACTGTTAAAGAGCAGCTTTCCATCTACGGTGACTTCCTGTGAGTATATAATATTTTGCGCTACTCCGTTTGTGTTTACTTCATCAACCAAACGTCTTGGAAATCGCAGGAGGCCATTACTCAATATAGAAGTCTGAATCACCAAGAAGGCTAAATTCATCATACAGCAACTGGACACTCAGATGTAAGAAATATACAGACTTGTACCAGTTTAAAATGGAAAAAAAACTTTAAAGTTTACCCATAATCCACTGCATCTGTGCCTGCCAGGCAGCTAAACTCATCAGCTAGAGGCGGCTAAAGCTAAACTCATCATACAGCAACTTGACACTCAGAGAAATATAATAAATAAAATAAATAAATAAAAAATAAATAAGAAATATACAGACTTGTACCCGTTTAAAATGAAAAAAAAAAAACATCAAACGTTTGCAGCATTTCTTGAAATGCTGCTTTTTCAACTGTTAAAGAGCAGCTTTCCATCTGCGGTGACTTCCTGTGAGTATATAATATTTTGCGCTACTCCGTTTGTGTTTACTTCATCAACCAAACGTCTTGGAAATCGCAGGAGGCCATTACTCAATATAGAAGTCTGAATCACCAAGAAGGCTAAATTCATCATACAGCAACTGGACACTCAGATGTAAGAAATATACAGAATTGTACCAGTTTAAAATGGAAAAAAAACTTTAAAGTTTACCCATAATCCACTGCATCTGTGCCTGCCAGGCAGCTAAACTCATCAGCTAAAGGCGGCTAAAGCTAAACTCATCATACAGCAACTTGACACTCAGAGAAATATAATAAATAAAATAAATTAAAAAAAAAAAAAAAAAGAAATATACAGACTTGTACCCATTTAAAATGAAAAAAAAAACATCAAACGTTTGCAGCATTTCTTGAAATGCTGCTTTTTCAACTGTTAAAGAGCAGCTTTGCATCTGCGGTGACTTACATTTTGCGCTATTCCGTTTGTGTTTACTTCATCAACTAAACGTCTCCGTGAGTGTTGACCGTCAGGACGAAAAAACTACGCACGCGTCTCCGTGTGTAGTTTTTTTCCCAGATGGGAAAACTGTGTTTGAGGTGGGAAGTTTATTTTGCGATCAAGCAAGGAAACTAAAAACTTGTCAATTTAAGGGCTAAATTAACATAAAATAGTAACACAGCTAACATGACAAAACAATTCTTGCGTGTGTGTGTGTGAAGTACTCGAACATCTGCTGCATTTCTTACATTATCGACAATGGCGATGTTACAGCCGGGCTGTTCCAGGAGGAGTTTGACAATCTCGGCGCGGCCGTGCTCGCTGGCGCACATCAACGCCGTGGAGCCTTCGTCATCCTGCACGTCGACGTCGGCGCCGCACTCCAGAAGCGCCTCCACCATCTCCTGACGTCCGTGACTCACGGCGAGCATCAGCGCCGTCTGGCCTGCCTGTAACGGTAACAAATTGGAATATTATGGAATTGGAATATGCCGGCTCTTTTTTTTTTTTTTTTTCTTTTTTTTTTTCTTTTTTTTTTCTTTTTTTTCTTTTTTTTTTCTTTTTTTTCTTTTTTTTTTCTTTTTTTTTTTTTTCTTTTTTTTTTCCCAGCAAGGGTAACGTTCACACTGAGTTCACATGTGTCTCCATCAAAGACCATGCATTGTTCTACAAAGCCTGGCTGATTCACGGCTTAAATACGTCAGCGCTTAAATTTAAATTATAAATAGCCAAGCAGAGTCCAAAAAGTTCTCTCTTTAAGTTCCTTTTGCATGCTTTGTTTCGAGGTCCTCGCAGCAACAACAACAACAAGCAAAGGTAATTGGATTTAAAACAGTGACGCCAGACGGTCTTATGACTTTGACCGCCTCTCTTTCGTGCGCAGTCGACAACCTGATTAAATCATCAGAACTGATAAAGTCAAAAAAGATGATCCAAATGAACATATTTGTTTTATCGCGTTCAGCTTGTAGTGGACATGATTATTATACAATTAATTACAATTAATTTCCCGTGAATTCACACAATTATCAATTTGGGCAAAAACAAGTACAAGTAATTTCTGGTGCTTTTTGTAAGGTACATAAAAGATAAGGTAACATGGTTTTAAAATAACTATAAATATAGTTAGAGCATGTAAGAGTAGTAATAGTTCATGTCATACATATGAAATTCAGTTGTAAAAGAAAAAAAAATTATACTAATAATACTATTTTTTATATGTTTGTGTGTAAAATAACCAAATCTCCATTGTTGGCGTTTGGGTGTAATACCGCAATGTCCACTAGGGGGTGCTAGTTAGCGATGGTGGTATAGAGTAGGTGACAAAACCACAGAGGAAGAAGTTCTTTACGTGATCCAAATAGTTCTTTACGTGATCCAAATTGTTCTTTACGTGATCCAAATTGTTCTTTACGTGATCCAAATTGTTCTTTACGTGATCCAAATTGTTCTTTCCATGATCCAAATTGTTCTTTTTATGATCCAAATTGTTCTTTACGTGATCCAAATTGTTCTTTCCATGATCCAAATCGTTCTTTACGTGATCCAAATCGTTCTTTACGTGATCCAAATCGTTCTCTACGTGATCCAAATCGTTCTCTACGTGATCCAAATCGTTCTCTACGTGATCCAAATCGTTCTTTCCGTGATCCAAATCGTTCTTTCCGTGATCCAAATCGTTCTTTCCGTGATCCAAATTGTTTTTTACGTGATCCAAATTGTTCTTTCCGTGATCCAAATTGTTCTTTACGTGATCCAAATCGTTCTTTATGTGATCCAAATTGTTCTTTCTGTGATCCAAATTGTTCTTTATGTGATCCAAATTGTTCTTTCCATGATCCAAATTGTTCTTTACGTGATCCAAATTGTTCTTTACGTGATCCAAATTGTTCTTTACGTGATCCAAATTTTTCTTTACATGATCCAAATTGTTCTTTACGTGATCCAAATTGTTCTTTACGTGATCCAAATTGTTCTTTACGTGATCCAAATTGTTCTTTACGTGATCCAAATTGTTCTTTCCATGATCCAAATTGTTCTTTTTATGATCCAAATTGTTCTTTACGTGATCCAAATTGTTCTTTCCATGATCCAAATCGTTCTTTTTATGATCCAAATTGTTCTTTACGTGATCCAAATTGTTCTTTACGTGATCCAAATTGTTCTTTACGTGATCCAAATTGTTCTTTCCATGATCCAAATTGTTCTTTTTATGATCCAAATTGTTCTTTACGTGATCCAAATTGTTCTTTCCATGATCCAAATCGTTCTTTACGTGATCCAAATCGTTCTTTACGTGATCCAAATCGTTCTCTACGTGATCCAAATCGTTCTCTACGTGATCCAAATCGTTCTCTACGTGATCCAAATCGTTCTTTCCGTGATCCAAATCGTTCTTTCCGTGATCCAAATCGTTCTTTCCGTGATCCAAATTGTTTTTTACGTGATCCAAATTGTTCTTTCCGTGATCCAAATTGTTCTTTACGTGATCCAAATCGTTCTTTATGTGATCCAAATTGTTCTTTCTGTGATCCAAATTGTTCTTTATGTGATCCAAATTGTTCTTTCCATGATCCAAATTGTTCTTTACGTGATCCAAATTGTTCTTTACGTGATCCAAATTGTTCTTTACGTGATCCAAATTTTTCTTTACATGATCCAAATTGTTCTTTACATGATCCAAATTGTTCTTTACGTGATCCAAATTGTTCTTTACATGATCCAAATTGTTTCTTTCGTGATCCAAATTTTTCTTTACATGATCCAAATTGTTTCTTTCGTGATCCAAATTGTTCTTTACGTGATCCAAATTGTTCTTTCCGTGATCCAAATTGTTCTTTCCATGATCCAAATTGTTCTTTTTATGATCCAAATTGTTCTTTACGTGATCCAAATTGTTCTTTCCATGATCCAAATTGTTCTTTCCATGATCCAAATCGTTCTTTACGTGATCCAAATCGTTCTTTACGTGATCCAAATCGTTCTCTACGTGATCCAAATCGTTCTCTACGTGATCCAAATCGTTCTCTACGTGATCCAAATCGTTCTTTCCGTGATCCAAATCGTTCTTTCCGTGATCCAAATCGTTCTTTCCGTGATCCAAATTGTTTTTTACGTGATCCAAATTGTTCTTTCCGTGATCCAAATTGTTCTTTACGTGATCCAAATCGTTCTTTATGTGATCCAAATTGTTCTTTCTGTGATCCAAATTGTTCTTTATGTGATCCAAATTGTTCTTTCCATGATCCAAATTGTTCTTTACGTGATCCAAATTGTTCTTTACATGATCCAAATTGTTCTTTACGTGATCCAAATTTTTCTTTACATGATCCAAATTGTTCTTTACATGATCCAAATTGTTCTTTACGTGATCCAAATTGTTCTTTACATGATCCAAATTGTTTCTTTCGTGATCCAAATTTTTCTTTACATGATCCAAATTTTTCTTTACATGATCCAAATTGTTCTTTACATGATCCAAATTGTTCTTTCCCTGATCCAAATTTTTCTTTACGTGATCCAAATTTTTCTTTACGTGATCCAAATTGTTCTTTACATGATCCAAATTGTTTCTTTCGTGATACAAATAGTTTCTTCCGTGATCCTAATTGTTCTTTACATGATCCAAATGGTTCTTTCCGTGATCCAAATTGTTCTTTACGTGATCCAAATTGTAAATGTGAAATCGAGGGCTAAACTCATCATACAGCAACTGGACACTCAGATCTAAGAAATATACAGACTTGTACCAGTTTAAAATGGAAAA
The DNA here is from genome assembly GCF_030265055.1 of Doryrhamphus excisus. Taxonomy (NCBI): domain Eukaryota; kingdom Metazoa; phylum Chordata; class Actinopteri; order Syngnathiformes; family Syngnathidae; genus Doryrhamphus; species Doryrhamphus excisus. Next base: position 2,172,986 of record NC_080470.1, read on the forward strand.
AAAAACTTCTAAGTTTACCCATAATCCACTGCGTCTGAGCAAAGATTTCATCTGTGCCTGCCGGGGCGCTGCATTGATATCAGCCTCCCTCTGGGCTCCTCTGTTGCGATACCCCGATAAGAAAGACGGTAACATACCTGGCTGGCCTTGGCGTTGACGTTGCCTTTACTGAAGAGCTTCTTGACCACGGACATGTCGTCGTCCTCCTTCACGGTAGACAGAGCAGCCAGCATGATGGCCGTGTAGCCCGCCTTGTTCTGCTTATCCACGCAGCACATGTCTGGATAGAAATATATAAATAGAAATATATAAATAGAAATATATAAATAGAAATATAATATGAATAGTAACACCTGCATGAAGAAATGCATCTATACAAAAGATAGTTTAACAATATGTTTCTTATTTTTCAATAATAATGCCAAACATAAGTAGTTTTGTCTTGCATAGGGGCCCCATGTTGCAGTGAATCACTGCAGCCACCAGATGGAGCTGTGGCGAACAAAGCTTGTGTGTGTGTGGTAACGTTGTGTTGTACAGGACCGCAGCAGAACTGGACTGCAACAGTATTATTATTTCTTTATATATATATCTTATTATATATATATATCTTATTATATATATATATATATATATATATATATATATATATATATATATTTGTTTCTATATATGTAAGGTAAAAAAAAACTTTTTTTTCAATTTTCTTCTACCTTAAATTTTCTTTATATTATTTATATATATATATATATATATATATATATATATATATATATATATATATATATATTTATATATTTATATATATTTATATATATATTATATATAATATATATTTATAATATATATATAAAATATAATAATATAAATATAAATACATATATTTCTTTATATCTAAGGTAAAAAAAAATTTTTCATTTTTTTCTAGCTTAATGTTTCTTTATATTATTATTTCTTTACATGTTTTATATATATTTTTTTATTATATTATATAATATGTATATATAATTATAATATATATATATATATATATTATACATATTTCTTATATCTAATATCTAAGGTAAAAAAGCTGCTGTTTTTTTTGTTTTTTGTATTTTTTTCAATGTTCTTCTCGCTTAATGTTTCTTTATATTATTATTTCTTTATATTTTTTATACATTTTTATTTTATTATATTATATATAATATGTATATATATATATTTATAATATATTTATATAAAATAATATATTTATATTATATTATATATTTCTTTATATCTAAGGTAAAAAAAATCTGCTGTTTTTTTTTGTTTTTTGTATTTTTTTCAATTTTCTTCTAGCTTAATGTTTCTTTATATTATTATTTCTTTATATTTATATTTATATATTAAGATATGCCTTTATTCGTCCCTCAGTGGGGAAATTTGTAATATATTTGTATATATATATATATAATTATATATAATATATATATATTATATACATATTTCTTTATATCTAAGGCAAAAAAAAATCATTTTTACATCTGCATTTTTTTTGTTTTTTGTATTTTTTTCAATTTTCTTCTCATACATTTTTTCTTCTTAATATTATCTTTATTTTCACAATATTTTGACTTTATCATAATATTCTAACTTTTACCCAAAAGTCTTTAATATTTCAACTTCTCTTGATATTATGATTTTATTCTGCTAATATTTTGTGTTTATTCTTAAAAAATGACTGCTTTCTTCCACGTGTGCTGCTGTTCTTTTCACTTCTTGGATTAATTCTATTTTTAGGATGGGCCAATAAAAAAACACTTTGGGCGTCCCTGGTCTAGTTGAGCGTATAGTCCAACATAAGCGATACCAAGGAGGTCTACCACCACTGACCCGTGTCCAGCAGCAGGTCCACCACACCAAAGTTGGAGTGCGAGACGCTGTAGTGCAGAGCGGTGTTGCCGTTGCCGTCGGTCATGTTGACCACGTGCTCCAACAGCAGTGAAGACACCTCCAAGAACGCCATCAGGTAGTCGGAGACCCGCGAGGGCTGAGCCATCTTGGCGCTGGAGATGCGGAACCACTCCAGCTGGACGGTGTGGGTGCTGGCGACCTGCAGGTACATTTGATTAAATCACATTTACATATGTACCCCAGGTTTTCCACATATTTTATTACATTTATATTTTAGAATTTAGAATAATTTTTGCACTGTGCTCAAGTGGTTAGCGCGCAGACCTCACAGCTAGGAGACCAGGGTTCAATTCCACCCTCGGCCATTTCTGTGTGGAGTTTGCATGTCCCCATTCATGCGTGGGTTTTCTCCGGGTACTCCGGTTTCCTCCCACATTCCAAAAACATGCTAGGTTAATTAGCGACTCCAAATTGTCCATAGGTATGAATGTGAGTGTGAATGGTTGTTTGTCTATATGTGCCCTGTGATTGGCTGGCCACCAGTCCAGGGTGTACCCCGCTTCTCGCCCGAAGACAGCTGGGATAGGTTCCAGCACCCCCGCCCCCCTTGTGAAGATAAGCGGTAGCAAATGAATGAATAATATTAATATGAGGCTGCACGGTGGAAAGTGGTTAGCACGCAGGCCACGCAGCTAGGACACACAAGTTCAATTTCACCAATTGCATGTTCTCCCCGTGCATGCGTGGGTTTCCGCCCACATTCCAAAAACATGCTAGGTTAATTAGCGACTCCAAATTGTCCATAGGTATGAATGTGAGTGTGAATGGTTGTTTGTCTATATGTGCCCTGTGATTGGCTGGCCACCAGTCCAGGGTGTACCCCGCCTTTCTCGCCCGAAGACAGCTGGGATAGGCTCCAGCACCCAACGCGACCTCATGAGGATAAGCGGCAGAAAATGAATGATTAGCTTTTTAGCTCACTAGCTTATTAAGCTAGTGGGCGTCTCAAGTCTCTGCAGCATCAGAGTTGCACTGCGATGTAAACAAACAATGAATAATAGTTTGCATGTTCTCCCCGTGCATGCGTGGGTTTTCGCCGGGTACTCCGGTTTCCTCCCACATTCCAAAAACATGCTAGGTTAATTAGCGACTCCAAATTGTCCATAGGTATGAATGTGAGTGTGAATGGTTGTTTGTCTATATGTGCCCTGTGATTGGCTGGCCACCAGGGTATCAGAGTTGCACTGCGATGTAAACAATGAATAATAGGAGATTAATGGGGACTATAGGGGTGTTATTTCATGTATACATGTCTCTAATAACGTTAAAAACCTTATTGGGAAAGTCATAAACAGTTGTGTATGTGGCCTTTGATTGATTGGTGTACCCCGCCTCTCGCCCGAAGACAGCTGGGATAGGCTCCAGCACCCCTCCACGACCCTTGTGAGGAAAAGCGGTAAAAAATTAATGAATGAATGAATTTTGTCTCAATTTAGGTACATTTTCCGGTTTGTTATTTCTTGAATTTAATATCAAAACGCTTGCAAAATTCTTTGGTTCCATTTTGGGTTATTGGGGTGAATAATGGAAGATTAAATAACTCATGGCAAAACAGGAAGGTGTCGCTCTCACTGCCACTTTGTGTCTTTGGGAATAAAGAATCACATCTTCACTGAATCATTGGAGTCATTGGATTTACGTACATTTTCTGATTGGTTGAAATGGGACCTTCTGTAACGAATTAAAGACACTAATCAAGGTTCCATCAAGGTCATCGCCGATAAACGATTCCCTCGCTTGAATCAGGCTTCAGTAATTAGAGACGAGAATGATATTAAAATAGTTTAAAAGAAACATGCATGGACGCACCACTTCCTTACTCTTCAGTGATTGGACGTCGTCATTGAGGTGATTCTTCAGAATGAGACAAGCTTCACGCATTTTGGAGCTCAGCTCAAATCTGTTCAGTAAATACAAATATTCGACTTAATAAGAGTTAAATCCTGACGTATTAGCAGTTTGAGTGCCTACTTTTCTTTCACGCCATCAGATGAGAAAGTGGATGCTCTTAGGGTTTCTTCGTCCGTGTCGCTCTCATCCAAGTTGACGTTTCTTTCCTCCTCCGACGTTTCTTCCTCCACATCCACCTCCTCCTCCGTGCTATCTAGGCAGTCCCCGTCTCCGCTTTCTTCAGAGGTGCTTCCCGCTTCCTCCTCCTCGTCTTCCTCTTCACTAGACGTGGATTCATATCTGCTGATGAGAATTTTTAATGCTGCAATTAAGTGGAATTAAGCCTCACTTATCATGGTTAATATAGTGGCTGCAACAGTATTCTGTGTTGTTATTGTTGGAATAATTATTATTATGGCTGCACGGCGGACAAGTGGTTAGCACAAAGGTCTCACAGCTAGGAGACCCGAGTTCAATTCCACCCTCGGTCATCTCTGTTTGGAGCTTCCACATTGATAGTAACACACTTGAGCACGAGTCTTAATTTTTGCACGGTGGTCAAGTGGTAAGCACAAAGTCTCACAGCTAGGAGACCCGAGTTCAATTGCACCCTCGGCCATCTCAGTGGTTAGCACAAAGGTCTCCCAGCTAGGAAACCCGAGTTCAATTCCACCCTCGGCCATCTCTGTGTGGAGCTTCCACATTGATAGTAACACACTTGAGCACGAGTCTTAATTTTTGCACGGTGGTCAAGTGGTAAGCACAAAGTCTCACAGCTAGGAGACCCGAGTTCAATTCCACCCTCGGCCATCTCTGTGTGGAGCTTCCACATTTATAGTAACACATTAGCATGAGTCTTAATTTTTACACGGTAGTCAAGTGGTTAGCACACAGGCCTCACAGCTAGGAGACCCGAGTTCAATTGCATCCTGACCATCTCTGTGTGGAGCTTCCACATTGATAGTAACACACTTGAGCACGAGTCTTAATTTTTGCACGGTGGTCAAGTGGTAAGCACAAAGGTCTCACAGCTAGGAGACCCGAGTTCAATTGCACCCTCGGCCATCTCTGTGTGGAGCTTCCACATTGATAGTAACACACATGAGCATGAGTCTTAATTTTTGCACGGTAGGCAAGTGTTTAGCACAAAGGTCTCACAGCTAGGAGACCCGAGTTCAATTCCACCCTCGGCCATCTCTGTGTGGAGCTTCCACATTGATAGTAACACACATGAGCACGAGTCTTAATTTTTGTCTGTAATTGCATATTTTCTCTAATTATTATATTGGGTATATGAATGTTAAGTTGACTATAGGGATGTTATATCACATTTAGATGGCTCTAATCGTGTTAAAACCATATTTGGGAGTTTGTAAATGGGATTCCTATGCTCTTACTAAATATTTTATTCATAATTAAGGAGTCCTACTTCCGGGCTGCACGGAGGTCAAGTGGTTAGCGCGCAGACCTCACAGCTAGGAGACCCGAGTTCAATTCCACCCTGGTTAATTGGCGACTCCAAATTATCCATAGGTATGAATGTGAGTGTGAATGGTTGTTTGTCTATATGTGCCCTGTGATTGGCTGGCCACCAAATAATTAACAGTGTGTATGAGTATGAGGTATGAACTAGTATGAACTAGATGAAAGTATATGAAATAGTACATGTTTATCATGTTTATCAATTTAGATATACAAGAGGAACACCTACCCTCCATTTAGGATACCAACAAACTGTAAGCTCTTCTTGCCCGCTGTGCGATTCTCACCCGAGCCGTTTCCATCCTTCCTCTTCATGATGGACTTCAGCATCCCTGTTTCCATTGGGGATGAAACTGATCATTAAAATCGCACAACATTGACATGATTCCCGGATTCCCTATTCATGAAGATAGCTAGATATCCTGGTCTCTCCTGGAGTAAACATGCTTCTACAAGGTCCCAAGTATTGATCATTTTTAGGTCACGGCAAAACACTGAAATCATTGCGTCTGAGTAAAGCATTTCATTGGAGGACAAATACGAATTGATTGCACTGCAATGTACCAGCAGAAAAACAAGGTCCAGACGTGTGAGGGGAATTCACTCATTTGACTGATGGATGATTTCACATTTACAATTTGGATCATGTGAAGAACAATTTGGATCATGGAAAGAACAATTTGGATCATGGAAAGAACAATTTGGATCACGGAAAGAACAATTTGGATCACGTAAAGAACAATTTGGATCACGGAAAGAACAATTTGGATCGCGGAAAGAACAATTTGGATCACGTAAAGAACAATTTGGATCACGGAAAGAACAATTTGGATCGCGGAAAGAACAATTTGGATCGCGGAAAGAACAATTTGGATCACGGAAAGAACAATTTGGATCACGGAAAGAACAATTTGGATCGTGTAAAGAACAATTTGGATCGCGGAAAGAACAATTTGGATCACGTAGAGAACAATTTGGATCATGTAAAAAACAATTTGGATCACGTAAAGAACAATTTGGATCATGGAAAGAACAATTTGGATCGTGTAAAGAACAATCTGAATCACGCAAAGAACGATTTGGATCACGGAAAGAACATTTTGGATCACGTAAAGAACAATTTGGATCACGTAAAGAACAATTTGGATCACGTAAAGAACAATTTGGATCACGGAAAGAACAATTTGGATCACGGAAAGAACAATTTGGATCACGGAAAGAACAATTTGGATCACGTAGAGAACAATTTGGATCACGGAAAGAACAATTTGGATCACGTAAAGAACAATTTGGATCACGGAAAGAAAAATTTGGATCACGGAAAGAACAATTTGGTTCACGGAAAGAACAATTTGGATCACGGAAAGAACATTTTGGATCACGTAAAGAACAATTTGGATCACGGAAAGAACAATTTGGATCACGGAAAGAACAATTTGGATCACGTAAAGAACAATTTGGATCACGTAAAGAACAATTTGGATCATGGAAAGAACAATTTGGATCATGGAAAGAACAATTTGGATCACGGAAAGAACTATTTGGATCACGTAGAGAACAATTTGGATCATGTAAAAAACAATTTGGATCACGTAAAGAACAATTTGGATCATGTAAAGAACAATTTGGATCGCGCAAAGAACGATTTGGATCACGTAAAGAACGATTTGGATCACGTAAAGAACGATTTGGATCATGTAAAGAACAATTTGGATCATGTAAAGAACAATTTGGATCGCGTAAAGAACAATTTGTATCGTGTAAAGAACAATTTGGATCACGGAAAGAACAATTTGGATCACGTAAAGAACAATTTGGATCACGTAAAGAACAATTTGGATCACGTAAAGAACCATTTGGATCGTGTAAAGAACAATTTGGATCACGGAAAGAACAATTTGGATCGTGTAAAGAACAATTTGGATCGTGTAAAGAACAATTTGGATCGTGTAAAGAACAATTTGGATCAAGTAAAGAACAATTTGGATCAAGTAAAGAACAATTTGGATCACGTAGAGAACAATTTGGATCACGGAAAGAACAATTTGGATCACGTAAAGAACAATTTGGATCACGTAAAGAACAATTTGGATCACGGAAACAACAATTTGGATCATGGAAAGAACAATTTGGATCACGTAAAGAACAATTTGGATCACGTAAAGAACCATTTGGATCGTGTAAAGAACAATTTGGATCACGGAAAGAACAATTTGGATCGTGTAAAGAACAATTTGGATCACGGAAAGAACAATTTGGATCGTGTAAAGAACAATTTGGATCGTGTAAAGAACAATTTGGATCGTGTAAAGAACAATTTGGATCAAGTAAAGAACAATTTGGATCAAGTAAAGAACAATTTGGATCACGTAGAGAACAATTTGGATCACGGAAAGAACAATTTGGATCACGTAAAGAACAATTTGGATCACGTAAAGAACAATTTGGATCACGGAAACAACAATTTGGATCATGGAAAGAACAATTTGGATCACGTAAAGAACAATTTGGATCACGTAAAGAACCATTTGGATCGTGTAAAGAACAATTTGGATCACGGAAAGAACAATTTGGATCACGCAAAGAACGATTTGGATCACGTAAAGAACAATTTGGATCGCGTAAAGAACCATTTGGATCATGGAAAGACAAATTTGGATCACGGAAAGACCAATTTGGATCACGTAAAGAACAATTTGGATCGTGTAATGAACAATTTGGATCGTGTAATGAACAATTTGGATCGTGTAAAGAACAATTTGGATCGTGTAAAGAACAATTTGGATCACGTAAAGAACAATTTGGATCACGTAAACAACAATTTGGATCACGGAAACAACAATTTGGATCGCGGAAAGAACAATTTGGATCACGTAAAGAACAATTTGGATCACGTAAACAACAATTTGGATCACGGAAACAACAATTTGGATCGCGGAAAGAACAATTTGGATCACGTAAAGAACAATTTGGATCACGTAAAGAACAATTTGGATCACGGAAAGAACAATTTGGAAGCCTAAGAAGGTAACCAAGACATGAGAAGCGAATTCATTATTTTTAGTGTATTTTATATCTGATTTAATACATGGGTCAAAACATAAGAGATGCTACCAGAAAGCTAACACAAGAGGAAGGTTAAAGGTTACCGGTCAAAGGTTCCTGATGTCATCATGAGCATCAGTAATGTAAACATGGATGTAAACATCAAGATACCTGTTTTGATGTTGCAGGGCGTCGTTACGTCCTCCTGGTGTCCTCCTTTCTCCTCATCCATACTGACCGCCTCCTCCGGTAAGACTTTATAATCAGTCATGGTCATCTGTCTCTTCTTTAGCACTTTATGTTCTTCTATGTTTTCATACTGGGAACCAGTGCTGACCATGACATTTGGAAGTGGTTCTTCTGGTTTGATGATAGGATCAGTTTGGGCGCCTTGCTCGATCGTGTGCGGTTCTAAGCTATCGCCTGTACTTGCGTCCGTCGTTTCCGGACGGCATAAAACCGCAGAATCCTTGAAGGTAAAGGATATCGTTTCAATCTGTGCGTCTTTTAAAACGGGTTTTGCGAGAACTTCCTTCTCGGAGGTGACTTTGGATGTCATGTGATCAATCTGGGCTCTGAGAGTTCCCAAGTCATTGCCGGCGACGCTGAGTTGGTTCTCCAGATCAGTAATAGACTCCTGCTGGAATTTTATGGTGTCCTGTAAGGTGTCCATCTCGCGTTGGGTCTCAGACGTCAAGCCGAGTAATGACTCCGTTACCCAAATCCCAGCATCCACTGTCTCGGATCTGAATTGTGTTGCTTCATCGGAAACTGCAGGGCTTTCAGTTCCGGTGCTCTTCTCGCAAACGTGGATCTCGGTTCCTTCAGAGGCATCTCTCACATTGTGGTTGAAATAGAAAACCACTGAGTCCATTGGTTGATCATCTCCCACGGCTATGGAGTTCTTCTCCACTGGAACCTTCAATACGGCTTTGGATGAAGGTTCTTCCTTCCCTTCAAATTTCTCAGCCAGCTTCTTCAGTTCTGCGGATTTTCCATGGTTTTTGTGAGAAGGTGAAGTCGAGGAGCTTAATCGATTTTGGATACTTTCTACGGTCTGAGTAGAGGATTCTACCGCAGCCACGTTCTTGGCTGCTTTGGTCTCCTGAAGTGCTACCAAGAGCACGTCTTTCTCGGCACGAAGTTCAGCCACCTCTTTTTCCAGCGCCGGAACTCCTTTCACTCGTTCCTCCATCTCCTTCAGTTGCTTCAAGGCCGTCGCCATCTGCTCTCTGACTGTCTGCAGCTGACTGGGCGGCACCGGAGTCGCTGCCGGAGTGGTGCGTCCGGAGGTTTGAGGACTGGGTTTAGTCCAGATACTTTGCGGAGGTTGAGCTTGAGGGGGCATCTGCTTGGGGGGATCTGTAAACTGGAACCGGCCGCCATTTTGGTGATGGTGGCTCTGTGTCTCCTGCTGTAATCGGCGACTGGTTTCCAAAAGAGTCCGCTCGACTCTGGGGTTGCGTTGCGGCGGCGGAGGTGGGATTTTGGCGCCGGCAGAAAGCGGGGGGGCACCAAGGAAGGTCACAGGGGACACAGAGAGCCCTTCACAAGGCGCCGAACCGAGTCGATTTCGTGGCGGCGGCAGAGGAGGTGCTCTGCCATCCTCGCTAGCGGGAGAAGAAAGAGACTCCGTGGATGTCCAACCACTGGTGCGCCCGCCCGCACTCGGACATCTTTGAGAGGTCTTGAGGCCCCGTGCGGCGCGACGAGATGTGACAGCTGCTCTGCGAATGTTATGCCCGCTTTCGATCTCTTCCACATATTTCAGGAAGTCCAGATCAAGCTGGAAACCATATGGTGTTTGGACAGAGTACGATGCCGGCTGGTCAGCTTCCTCTTGAGTGGAGTAGAGGAATGAAGAGCCCAAATCTGCAGGAAGAACGACATGTGACTGAACAATACAGCATACCTTAACAAATTCATTTCCACGATAATTCAATGTCAATAAATGGAATATTTTCATAATTAGAGCATAAAAAAACTTGTTTACGACATTATTAGAGACATGTATACATGAAATAACATCCCTATAGTCCCCATTAATCTCCTATTATTCATTGTTTACATCGCAGTGCAACTCTGATACCCTGGTGGCCAGCCAATCCCAGGGCACATATAGACAAACAACCATTCACACTCACATTCATACCTATGGACAATTTGGAGTCGCTAATTAACCTAGCATGTTTTTGGAATGTGGGAGGAAACCGGAGTACCCGGAGAAAACCCACGCATGCACGGGGAGAACATGCAAATTCCACACAGAGATGACCGAGGATGGAATTGAACTTGGGTCTCCTAGCCGTGAAGCCTGTGTGCTAACCACCCGACCGCTGTGCAGCCCTGGTTCAGTATATTTTTCATCAAAATAGTAGTCATGTCAAAATGTTGTGTTGCTGCTGGATGTTCACAGTATCCGAGTGATACTGTCGTGGGGGGTGCTGGAGCCTATCCCAGCTGTCTTCAGGCGAGAGAGGCGGGGTACACCCTGGACTGGTCACCAGCCAGCCAATCACAGGGCACATATAGACAAACAACCATTCACACTCACATTCATACCTACGGACAATTTGGAGTCGCTAATTAACCTAGCATGATTTTGGAATGTGGGAGGAAACCGGAGTACCCGGAGAAAACCCACGCATGCACGGGGGGAACATGCAAACTCCACACAGAGATGGTCTGAAGGTGGAATTGAACTCGGGTCTCCTAGCTGTGAGGTCTGCGCGCTAACCACTCGACCGCTGTGCAGCCCAAAATCTAATCAGTTAGTCTCAAATTTATTCCTTTTAAGTGTTTCAAACTGAGTGGGGAAGAAAGTAAAAAGCCAAAATCTACCACTTCCACACGGAACGGGAGGCCAACCTTTTTTCCCTCTGCAGCCATGGCCGGCTATACATCATATACATTAAATGCAAGGTAAAATGCCACATTACTGCCACCTAGTGACCAGAATACTACATATCACTTGTATTTCAGTATGTTGTGACTAATAATAGACCATAGTCTACCACGAAGCAAGGGAGTATATTGCTCTGACGGCCATTATTGTACTGTAAAACAAACAAGACACATGACCACGTACTTACCAGGCAACTTAGTGTTAACTTGCACGGACTGAGTCATCTTTCAGGTGTGGGACCTTTCAGCACATATAGCCTCAAACAACACCTGGCGAAGGAAACACAGCGACGTGATTGCGTTTGTCATCCATGACAAAGACAGAAAAGTGATGTCATCAGTGAAGCATTTCCCTTCAGTTTGATGCATATATATATATATATATACGTATATATACACAGTATATGCCTAAAGACAAACATCGCTGTAGAATTGTTCCCTCTTGGTTAGCATTTGTTTCAGTTTGAGTTGGACCAATATTTCCCAACATTTATTGAGGCACAAGGCACATACAATGGAACCTTGGTTTGCATACGCCCCGGTTAGCATGTTTTTATTTATTATCAAAAATTAATTCAGTTAGCGTTTGTTTCAGTTTGAGTTGAACCAAAATTTCCCAACATTTATTGAGGCACAAGGCACGTACAATGGAACCTTGGTTTGCATACGCCCCGGTTAGCATGGTTTTATTTATTATCAAAAATGAATTCAAAAATTAACAAAAATTAATTCAGTTAGCGTTTGTTTCAGTTTGAGTTGAACCAAAATTTCCCAACATTTATTGAGGCACAAGGCACGTACAATGGAACCTTGGTTTGCATACGCCCCGGTTAGCATGTTTTTATTCATTATCAAAAATTAATTCAAAAATTAATTCAGTTAGCGTTTGTTTCAGTTTGAGTCGGACCAATATTTCCCAACATTTATTGAGGCACAAGGCACATACAATGGAACCTTGGTTTACATACGCCCCGGTTAGCATGGTTTTATTTATTATCAAAAATTAATTCAGTTAGCGTTTGTTTCAGTTTGAGTTGGACCCATCTTTCCCAACATTTATTGAGGCACAAGGCACATACAATGGAACCTTGGTTTGCATACGCCCCGGTTAGCATGTTTTTATTTATTATCAAAAATGAATTCAAAAATTAATTCAGTTAGCGTTTGTTTCAGTTTGAGTTGAACCAAAATTTCCCAACATTTATTGAGGCACAAGGCACGTACAATGGAACCTTGGTTTGCATACGCCCCGGTTAGCATGTTTTTATTTATTATCAAAAATTAATTCAGTTAGCGTTTGTTTGAGTTTGAGTTGAACCAAAATTTCCCAACATTTATTGAGGCACAAGGCACGTACAATGGAACCTTGGTTTGCATACGCCCCGGTTAGCATGTTTTTATTTATTATCAAAAATTAATTCAGTTAGCATTTGTTTCAGTTTGAGTTGAACCAAAATTTCCCAACATTTATTGAGGCACAAGGCACGTACAATGGAACCTTGGTTTGCATACGCCCCGGTTAGCATGTTTTTATTTATTATCAAAAATTAATTCAAAAATTAATTCAGTTAGCGTTTGTTTCAGTTTGAGTTGAACCAAAATTTCCCAACATTTATTGAGGCACAAGGCACATACAATGGAACCTTGGTTTGCATACGCCCCGGTTAGCATGTTTTTATTTATTATCAAAAATTAATTCAGTTAGCGTTTGTTTCAGTTTGAGTTGAACCAAAATTTCCCAACATTTATTGAGGCACAAGGCACGTACAATGGAACCTTGGTTTGCATACGCCCCGGTTAGCATGTTTTTATTTATTATCAAAAATGAATTCAAAAATTAATTCAGTTAGCGTTTGTTTCAGTTTGAGTCGAACCAAAATTTCCCAACATTTATTGAGGCACAAGGCACGTACAATGGAACCTTGGTTTGCATACGCCCCGGTTAGCGTGTTTTTCAGTAACGTTGATATTTTCCACCCAAATTTTGCCTTGGTTTGCTCACATTCTCAATGAAGTCTAGCGTTTTTGTTTCAGTTTGAGTTGGACCAATGGAACCTTGGTTTGCATACGCCTCGGTTAGCATGTTTTTCAGTTAACGTTGATCATTTCCACCCAAATTTTGCCTTGGTTTGCTCACATTCTCAATGAAGTCTAGCGTTTTTGTTTCAGTTTGAGTTGGAGTAATGGAACCTTGGTTTGCATACGCCCCGGTTAGCATGTTTTTCAGTTAACGTTGATTATTTTCCACCCAAATTTTGCCTTGGTTTGCTCACATGCTCAATGAAGTCTAAAAAAATGAAAACCGGAACCAACCTACCCCTTTTTCTAAGGTTTCTCCTGTGACTGAATGCAATAGAATCAGACTCTGAGATAAAAAAAAAAAATGTTTTGTTAACTCGTATATCAGCTGTTAGCTTTTCAACATGAAATATGACATCATAGTTTGTCAAGTTTCAGACCTCTTTTACTTTTACTGTGGGATTCTTTCCACTGCAGGACAAAATGCCAAACCACCAAGGCTGGACTGACTCGTTGACAGGAAACGTCGATTTAAAATGTTGCTCTATTAATAAAGCCATTATATTAGCCCCAGCTTCTAAAAATACACTCATATTTCATCCCACAATAAGCTGCTGCATCTTTATGAGCGTAGTTTTCTTTATGTGTTTTTTTTATCAGTGCTATCATGCTAACAAGATGACCACTTCCTTGTTTCTCCTAGTATCGTAACATTTTCACAACCTAACAAAATGTCCATTCTTGGTTTTGTTTTGATACTTTAAGTATTACAATTTTAGAACAACAGTTTTCTTTAGTATTATGATTTTATTATCATAAAATAATAATAAGAGGAATAAATTTGCAATGCAATAAAATTCAATATCCAAACATTCATTCAGAGCTAAAACAATGCTAAAATTATACAATTATGACTATATTTCCATTTCATTCTCTTAAAATGACTTAAATTTTTTTTGGCTGCAGTTATCTTGTTTATTTCTTATTAAGTCATTATTTTTTTTCTCGTATGATGGCAACTTTTTTCACATAATATGACTATTTTCCTAATATCATCACTTTTTTCCCCAACCTAACAACTTCCAACTCTACAGTATGCTTCTAAAAATGACAATAATAAAAAACAATATGATGACTTTATTGGCATGAAATTGACTTTTTTGCCCACATTTTAAAAATTATGTTTTTTTTTGTTCTTTACCTGTTTACTAATTTTTTCAAATTTTCAAATGTTTTTTGAGGAATATCTGGAATATTAAATGATAAAAAAAAATTTCATTACAAATATATTTGAAGAAAACAACCTGACCGGGTCATTTTTGACCCACTTATGGAAGGTTGGGGTAGTAACACAAAAACTAAAATTTCTTAAAATGTATAAAAGATAAGTTAAAAATGTGAACGGCATGATATCAAAAACATGTTTTTTGGGGAATATCTGGAATATAAAATTATGAAAAATTTTCATTACAAAGATATTTCAAGAAAACAACCTGACCGGGTCATTTTTGACCCACTTATGGAAGGTTGGGGTAGTAACACAAAAACTAAAATTTCTTAAAATCTATAATAGATAAGTTAAAAATGTGAACGGCATGATATGAAAAACATGTTTTTTGAGGAATACCTGGAATATGAAATGATAAAAAAAAATTAATTACGAAGATATTTCAAGAAAACAACCTGACCGGGTAATTTTTGACCCACTTATGGAAGGTTGGGGTAGTAACACAAAAACTAAAATTTCTTAAAAGCTTACGTCTCTCAGCCGCTAAACGGAGGATGCATGCAACTGGAATCCAGTCTGGTTCCTTCTTGTGTGCGGCTGTACTCAGCCCTGCAAAATAAAGAGGGAAAGACCATAACTCAGACATGACCCCACCAGGATGGGAGAGTGGGAATTGAGCCCCACACATACAGTATAAAGTCAGCTATCCAATCCAATCCACTTTATTTATATAGCACATTTTATAAACAGTTTCCAAAGTGCTGCACAGACTATATTAAAATTGTGGTGGCACGGCGGTCGAGGGTTCAATTCCACCCTCGGCCATCTCTGTGTGGAGTTTGCATGTTCTCCCCGTGCATGCGTGGGTTTTCTCCGGGTACTCCGGTTTCCTCCCACATTCCAAAAACATGCTAGGTTAATTAGCGACTCCAAAAATTGTCCATAGGTATGAATGTGAGTGTGAATGGTTGTTTGTCTATATGTGCCCTGTGATTGGCTGACTGGCCACCAGTCCAGGGTGTACCCCGCCTCTCGCCCGAAGACAGCTGGGATAGGCTCCTGCACCCTCGTGAGGAAAAAGCGGTAGAAAATGAAATAATAAATAATAAATAATAAATAATAAATAATAAATAATAAATAATAAATAATAAATAATAAATAATAAATAATAAATAATAAATAATAAATAATAAATAATAAATATATAAAAAAATTATAAAAAATATATATGAAAAAAATAATAAGAAAATTATAGAAAATTTAAAATTTTTTTAAAAAAAAATAATAAAAATCATAAAAGATAATAAAGAATAAAAAAGAATAATAAATAATAAATAATAAATAATAAATAATAAATAATAAATAATAAATAATAAATAATAAATAATAAATAATAAATAAATAAAAAATTATAAAAAATATATGAAAAATAAAAAATATATAATAATTATAGAAAATTATAAAAATTCATAAAAGATAATCAAGAATAAAGAATAAAAAATAATAAATAATAATAAATAATGGCCAGTCATTCCCTGTCCATCAAAATTGGAACCAAAATAAGGAGTACCATACCACTTTTCATCAGCCCCCACCCCCCCGTTGAGCTTGAAACTACATTGTTATGATGCAGTACAGTGATGGACTGGGTGGAGCTATACACGCTCCTGTCATCTGATTGGTCAGTTGTTACTCCCATTCAATAATCGAGAAGATTCCAAGTCATTTCTGTTAGTTTTTCTTTGTGATAAACACGCTAGAGAAGCCATAAGTTAAGATGAACTACTACTTAATATCCCAAATATTAGCACACATCCAAAGTCTCATACAGTAACGTCTCACACACGCAACCTCGAGTACTTGTAGGCATTAATTTGCCTTCAAATACACACTCACACTCACACACACACACAGATGTGTTTCCCAGCAGCCTCAGGCACATTCCTACAACATGCTGTTGAAACACGCCAGTCGTCCTTGTAACCAAAAGACTACTGATAACCTACACACACACAACACACACAACACACACACACACACATCTGTCAGCTTAGACCAGGGGTGGGCAAACTTTTTGACTCGCGGGCCGCATTGATATGACAAAATTTACGGGGGGGGGGGCAGACTATATATTTTACACGTAACAGTCCACCTGCTATTATTATTTATTATTTTATATTTATATTTAAATATTTTAAAAATAATAAAATATTATAATAATTACAATACAATTAAAATAATAATTATATTATTATTATTATGTAAAAATGCAAATATAACAATAATATTATATATAATTAATATAATAATTAGCATTAATATAATAATTATAATAATCATAATAGTTCTAATAATAATTATAATAATAATAATAATATAATAATTATAATAATCTAATAATCTGCTTGTGTCCCTTTTTTCAGGAGCACTTTGTAAACAACAGACCATGTCAAAAAACGAAATTGATACAACCATCAAAAGGTTGGCTCAGGCCATGATGCCAGGTTGTATGTTGAGTTTAAATGAAATACTTTGGAAAGATTGGGCGGGCCGTATTCAAACACTTGGCGGGCCGGATGTGGCCCCCGGGCCGTAGTTTGCCCACCCCTGGCTTAGACAGTTTATTGTCAGTAAAAACCCACAAAGCCCACAAGAGACAAGACCCTGGTAAAGTCCTAATGGGTCAAAACGGAAGGTGGATTCATTCATAAACAGTCGCCAGTGGAAGTAAAAACACATGTTGGACAATCTGGCAGCCCCTCTGCACAGTATCGTCTTATCAGCTACTGCCTGTTTCGACTCAGTGGGTTCTGTTTTTTGTCTCACTACACAGCACCGCAGTACACACATACAGGTTTTGTTTTTTGTTTTTTTTAGAAAGAAAATCTCCACCGGTGTATTTGGAACCAAAACACACCAAAGCCTTTAACTGTGCTGCTTTATTTGT
Organism: Doryrhamphus excisus; assembly: GCF_030265055.1. NCBI lineage: Eukaryota > Metazoa > Chordata > Actinopteri > Syngnathiformes > Syngnathidae > Doryrhamphus > Doryrhamphus excisus. Next base: position 2,190,439 of record NC_080470.1, read on the forward strand.
GTTTGTTTACGTTGTTTTCACATAATGTGGACTACATTCATCTACATGGACATGTAGGGTTTTTAGAAGACTTGCTAAAGACCACCATTGAGTCTTCCACCTGGCAACCATATCTAAAATAGGGTCACTTGTTGATAATAATGTTGATTATTACTCTTTTGAATGATTAGTACTGTACAAAAAGAGAACTAGTTAATTAAATGAATTAATTATGTATGTATGTAATTGTATTAATTCCTCGTTTATCACAATTAATTGGTTACAGACCTGACAGTGATGACAGCTTTGCTTCTTCCTACTCCTTTTGGACATGTGGAACTGTGAACTGATTATGTGATGCATTCAATTGTAATCTGATGCATGTTTAAATGAAATAAAACCATTACCATTATTAAGGGCTCGTGCAGATGGAATTAAAGCCAAGACTACAATATGTCATCAATTTATTTGTTATATTTTTATGTTTGTTTTTTTTTTCATTTTAGATGTGGTATTTATTTCCACATACGTGAATATTATTGTGTAAATAATTTATAATTTTTCAATCATTATAAGTGTGTATTTTTAATTCTCATTTGTAAAAATAATTTAAATTCATGATTTATTTTATTTAAAAAAAAATTAAGTATAAAAACCATATTAGGAAAGCAGGAAGTGAACAAATGTAACAGTTAGTGATTGTAAAAGTACCAGATGGAGGGGTAGGATTTAATAAGCTTTGCTTCTTCCTACTCCTTTTGGACATGTGGAACTGTGAACTGATTATGTGATGCATTCAATTGTAATCTGATGCATGTTCAAATGAAATAAAACCATAAAAAAAATAAAATAATTAAAAAACTAACAAAATATTTGATGTGATGCGTTCAATTGTAATCTGATGCACGTTCAAATGAAATAAAACCATTACCATTATTAAGGGCTCGTGCAGATGGAATTAAAGCCAAGACTACAATATGTCATCAATTTATTTGTTATATTTTTATTTTTATTTTTTTTTCATTTTAGATGTGGTATTTATTTCCACATACGTGAATATTATTGTGTAAATAATTTATAATTTTTCAATCATTATAAGTGTGTATTTTTAATTCTCATTTGTAAAAATAATTTAAATTCATGATTTATTTTATAAAAAAAAAAATAAGTATAAAAACCATATTAGGAAAGCAGGAAGTGAACAAATGTAACAGTTACTGATTGTAAAAGTACCAGATGGAGGGGTAGGATTTAATAAGCTTTGCTTCTTCCTACTCCTTTTTGGACATGTGGAACTGGGAACTGATTATGTGATGCATTCAATTGTAATCTGATGCATGTTTAAATGAAATAAAACCATTACCATTATTAAGGGCTCGTGCAGATGGAATTAAAGTCAAGACTACAATATGTCATCAATTTATTTGTTATATTTTCATGTTGTTTTTTTTTCATTTTAGATGTGGTATTTATTTCCACATACGTGAATATTATTGTGTAAATAATTTATAATTTTTCAATCATTATAAGTGTGTATTTTTAATTCTCATTTGTAAAAATAATTTAAATTCATGATTTATTTTATTTAAAAAAAAATTAAGTATAAAAACCATATTAGGAAAGCAGGAAGTGAACAAATGTAACAGTTACTGATTGTAAAAGTACCAGATGGAGGGGTAGGATTTAATAAGCTTTGCTTCTTCCTACTCCTTTTTGGACATGTGGAACTGGGAACTGATTATGTGATGCATTCAATTGTAATCTGATGCATGTTCAAATGAAATAAAACCATAAAAAAAAATAATTAAAAAACAAACAAAAAATTTGATGTGATGCATTCAATTGTAATCTGATGCACGTTAAAATGAAATAAAACCATAAAAAAATAAAACGGTCTTTATCTCGGCTTCCATGCACCCTGTCCATGATCCCCCCCCCCCCCCTCCTCATCTCACAGTGAGTGTTGTTGTTCTTCTCACCACCACTTGGTCTCCTGTCTGATTTGATGACAGGCAGCAAATTACAGAGAACAGGATGAAGGTGCATTCTTTTCTCTCGACACCCTAAGTTGTGACCGCCTGAACACTGAACACACACTGAACACACACACACACACACACACACACAACTAACTGTATGCTCACATTTGTTGGCTGATCCAAATGAAGTCAGCCAAAACCCCAAAAATGTTTAAATATATAGTCAGCCTACACAAAAATGTAGTGGGGGGAAGAAAAACCCATAAAGAAAACGCAATAAGCTATCATTTCTGCTAGTTTGAGTTGGACCAATGGAACCTTGGTTAGCATACGGGGCGTATGCTAACCTTGGTTAGCATGTTTTTCAGTTAACGTTGATATTTTCCACCCAAATTTTGCCTTGTTTGCTCATATTGTCAATGAAGTCTAGTGTTTTTGTTTCAGTTTGAGTTGGACCAATGGAACCTTGGTTAGCATACGCCCCGGTTAGCATGTTTTTCAGTTAACGTTGATATTTTTCACCCAAATTTTGCCTTGGTTTGCTCACATTCTCAATGAAGTCTAGCGTTTTTGTTTCAGTTTGAGTTGGACCAATGGAACCTTGGTTAGCATACGCCCCGGTTAACATGTTTTTCAGTAACGTTCATATTTTCCACCCAAATTTTGCCTTGGTTTGCTCACATTCTCAATGAAGTCTAGCGTTTTTGTTTCAGTTTGAGTTGGACCAATGGAACCTTGGTTTGCATACGCCCCCGGTTAGCGTGTTTTTCAGTCAACGTTGATCATTTCCACCCAAATTTTGCCTTGTTTGCTCATATTGTCAATGAAGTCTAGTGTTTTTGTTTCAGTTTGAGTTGGACCAATGGAACCTTGGTTTGCATACGCCCCGGTTAGCATGTTTTTCAGTTAACGTTGATATTTTCCACCCAAATTTTGCCTTGGTTTGCTCACATTCTCAACTCAGTTTGAGTTGGACCAATGGAACCTTGGTTAGCATACGCCCCGGTTAGCATGTTTTTCAGTTAACGTTGATATTTTTCACCCAAATTTTGCCTTGGTTTGCTCACATTCTCAATGAAGTCTAGCGTTTTTGTTTCAGTTTGAGTTGGACCAATGGAACCTTGGTTAGCATACGCCCCGGTTAACATGTTTTTCAGTAACGTTCATATTTTCCACCCAAATTTTGTCTTGGTTTGCTCACATTCTCAACAAAGTCTAGCGTTTTTGTTTCAGTTTGAGTTGGACCAATGGAACCTTGGTTTGCATACGCCCCCGGTTAGCGTGTTTTTCAGTTAACGTTGATTATTTCCACCCAGATTTTGCCTTGGTTTGCTCACATTCTCAACAAAGTATAGCGTTTTTGTTTCAGTTTGAGTTGGACCAATGGAACCTTGGTTTGCATACGCCCCGGTTAACATGTTTTTCAGTTAACGTTGATATTTTCCACCCAAATTTTGCCTTGGTTTGCTCACATTCTCAACGAAGTCTAGCGTTTTTGTTTCAGTTTGAGTTGGACCAATGGAACCTTGGTTTGCATACGCCCCCGGTTAGCGTGTTTTTCAGTTAACGTTGATATTTTCCACCCAAATTTTGCCTTGGTTTGCTCATATTGTCAATGAAGTCTAGTGTTTTTGTTTCAGTTTGAGTTGGACCAATGGAACCTTGGTTTGCATACGCCCCCGGTTAACATGTTTTTCAGTAACGTTCATATTTTCCACCCAAATTTTGCCTTGGTTTGCTCACATTCTCAACGAAGTCTAGCGTTTTTGTTTCAGTTTGAGTTGGACCAATGGAACCTTGGTTTGCATACGCCCCCGGTTAACATGTTTTTCAGTTAACGTTGATATTTTCCACCCAAATTTTGCCTTGGTTTGCTCACATTCTCAACGAAGTCTAGCGTTTTTGTTTCAGTTTGAGTTGGACCAATGGAACCTTGGTTTGCATACGCCCCCGGTTAACATATTTTTCAGTAACGTTGATATTTTCCACCCAAATTTTGCCTTGGTTTGCTCACATTCTCAACGAAGTCTAGCGTTTTTGTTTCAGTTTAAGTTGGACCAATGGAACCTTGGTTTGCATACGCCCCCGGTTAGCATGTTTTTCAGTTAACGTTGATATTTTCCACCCAAATTTTGCCTTGGTTTGCTCACATTCTCAATGAAGTCTAGCGTTTTTGTTTCAGTTTGAGTTAGACCAAAGGAACCTTGGTTTGCATACGCCCCCGGTTAGCATGTTTTTCAGTTAACGTTGATTATTTTCCACCCAAATTTTGCCTTGGTTTGCTCACATTCTCAATGAAGTCTAGCGTTTTTGTTTCAGTTTGAGTTGGACCAATGGAACCTTGGTTTGCATACGCCCCCGGTTAGCGTGTTTTTCAGTTAACGTTGATCATTTCCACCCAAATTTTGCCTTGGTTTGCTCACATTCTCAACGAAGTCTAGCGTTTTTGTTTCAGTTTGAGTTGGACCAATAGAACCTTGGTTTGCATACGCCCCGGTTAGCGTGTTTTTCAGTTAACGTTGATCATTTCCACCCAAATTTTGCCTTGGTTTGCTCACATTCTCAATGAAGTCTAGCGTTTTTGTTTCAGTTTGAGTTGGACCAATAGAACCTTGGTTTGCATACGCCCCGGTTAACATGTTTTTCAGTAACGTTCATATTTTCCACCCAAATTTTGCCTTGGTTTGCTCACATTCTCAACGAAGTCTAGCGTTTTTGTTTCAGTTTGAGTTGGACCAAAGGAACCTTGGTTTGCATACGCCCCCGGTTAGCGTGTTTTTCAGTTAACGTTGATTATTTCCACCCAAATTTTGCCTTGTTTGCTCATATTGTCAATGAAGTCTAGTGTTTTTGTTTCAGTTTGAGTTGGACCAATGGAACCTAGGTTTGCATACGCCCCCGGTTAGCGTGTTTTTCAGTTAACGTTGATCATTTCCACCCAAATTTTGCCTTGTTTGCTCATATTGTCAATGAAGTCTAGTGTTTTTGTTTCAGTTTGAGTTGGACCAATGGAACTTTGGTTTGCATACGCCCCCGGTTAGCATGTTTTTCAGTTAACGTTGATCATTTCCACCCAAATTTTGCCTTGGTTTGCTCACATTCTCAATGAAGTCTAGCGTTTTTGTTTCAGTTTGAGTTGGATCAATGGAACCTTGGTTTGCATACGCCCCGGTTAACATGTTTTTCAGTAACGTTGATATTTTCCACCCAAATTTTGCCTTGGTTTGCTCACATTCTCAATGAAGTCTAGTGTTTTTGTTTCAGTTTGAGTTGGATCAATGGAACCTTGGTTTGCATACGCCCCCGGTTAGCATGTTTTTCAGTTAACGTTGATCATTTCCACCCAAATTTTGCCTTGGTTTGCTCACATTCTCAATGAAGTCTAGCGTTTTTGTTTCAGTTTGAGTTGGACCAATGGAACCTTGGTTTGCATACGCCCCGGTTAGCGTGTTTTTCAGTAACGTTGATATTTTCCACCCAAATTTTGCCTTGGTTTGCTCACATTCTCTGGTTAGTGTGCAATATGGTGCACATCTTAATATGTTAATACACCATCTGAGTCCAACTGTGCTCCTAATGTATTTTTATTTATTAGCAAAAATTAATTCAAAAATTAATTTAGTTAGTGTTTGTTTCAGTTTGAGTTGGACCAATCTTTCCCAACCTTTATTGAGGCACAAGGCACATAACAATGGAACCTTGGTTTGCATACGCCCCGGTTAGCATGTTTTTCAGTTAACGTTGATCATTTCCACCCAAATTTTGCCTTGGTTTGCTCACATTCTCCGGTTAGTGTGCAATATGGCGCACATGTTAATATGTTAATACACCGTCTGAGTCCAAATGTATTCCTAATGTATTTTTATTTATTAGCAAAAATTAATTCAAAAATTAACAAAAAATAATTCAGTTAGTGCTTCAGTTTGAGTTGGACCCATCTTTCCCAACATTTATTGAGGCACAAGGCACATACAATAGAACCTTGGTTTGCATACGCCCCGGTTAACATGTTTTTCAGTTAACGTTGATAATTCCCACCCAAATTTTGCCTTGGTTTGCTCACATTCTCAATGAAGTCTAAAAATGTTGGATTTAATAATTGGATTTGTTGGAACGGATTAAATGGATTTACATTGTTTTTCTCATGGGTAAAAATGTATTTGGTTAGCGTTTGTTTCGGTTTGAGTTGGACCTTCAGGAACGAATGAATGACGGTTCCAATGTAGCACACCAAACAAATGACTTTTTCTAGTATTCCCAATTCAGCATGACTGTGAAATGGTATCTACGTCACACCAGGAATATCTTCCCTCCGTCCTAACGTCAAAATATGTCTCATTGGAGTCACGCCCTGTTTTATAATGCATGTATCTGAAATATGTCAAAGTCTAACTGTTAATTTGATTCCCTGCAAATCGATCGAACGGAGATGGAATCGACCGACAAGAACATTTGGTCGTTTACATTTTCACAGAAGAGGAAATGTGCTGCTTTGGGTCTTGGGCTCATGTTTTGCAACAATGACCTCATTTCCCTCACCGCCATTTTTTCCCCCAAAAAGAGACATCAGCGAGAATAAAGACCCTCGCGAGGGGAGGAGGGAGTCAAAGTCAATGTCCTCCTCCTGAACTGGCAACCGCTTTTACTATCTGGACAGACTTTCTCCACCGAGGGTCATGTACTCGAGAAAAAAGTACATCTCAGCTTTGTGATGAAGATGATAACAAAGAGATTTTAGTTTTTGCTCTCTTATCATTTTTTTTTCAATTTTCAAAATATTTCAACTTTCTTCTTACGTAATCTTCAAAGTCAAAGTCAATTTTCTTCTCATAATATTATAGCTTTATTCCCATCACATTTTGACTTTATTCCCAAAATATTTCTATAACTTTCCCCCAAGCTAATTTTTCCAAAAAGTACAACCTCATTTTGTTTTGTTTTTTTATTCTTGTAAAATTGTTACTTTTTTCTTTTAAAATTTTGACTTTATTTTTGTAATTTTTTTTCCATTTCTGCTGTTGATTTTTTAAAATTCTTCTTCTAAGGTATCTTTTTGTAATATGGCTTTATTCCCAGAATATTTTAACTTTATTCCAAACTACAACTACAACTCATTTTCCAAAAATCAAATTTTTTTCGCAACTATAACTTTCCCCCAAGCTAATTTTTCCAAAAGTACAACCTCATTTTTTTTTATAAATATATCAATGATATGCTACTAAAATGACTATTTTTTTCTCCTGATATTACAAGTTTATTCTTGTAAAATTGTAACTTTTTTCTTTTAAAATTTTGACTTTATTGACTGATTTTTCCATTTCTGCTGTTGATTTTTTTAAATTCTTCTTGTAAGGTATCTTTTTGTAATATGGCTTTATTCCCACAATATTTTAACTTTATTCCAAACTACAACAACAACTAATTTTCCAAATATCCAATTTTTTTCTCATATTACAACTGTTGAAGAAAGTCTTTTTCTTTCATATTTCAACATTATAATGGTAAAAAAAAATATTTTTCCTCATAATATTATAGCTTTATCCCCATCACATTTTGATTTTATCCCCACAATATTTCTATAACTTTTCGGATAGCTAATTTTTCCAAAAAGTACAACCTCATTTTGTTTTTGTTTTTTTTTTTTAAATTTCAATGATATGCTACTGAAATGACTATTTTTTTCTCCTGATATTACAAGTTTATTCTTGTAAAATTTTAACTTTTTTCTTTTAAAATTTTGACTTTATTTTTGTAAAATTTGTAGAATTTTTCAATTTCTGCTGTTGATTTTTTTTTTATTCTTCTTGTAAGGTAGCTTTATGTAATATGTCTTTATTCACAGAATATTTTAAGGATTTTTTAAGGAATTAAAAAAAAAATCACAACTTTTGAAGAAAGTCTTTTTCTTTCGTATTTCAACATTATATTGCAAAAAAAATTATTGTTGTGAAATGACGACTTTTTCTCGTTAAGATTTTTTTCTCTTAACATTGGACACACTTTGGACATTTGGACATTATTCTTGTAAAATTACTGCAAATTTAAAACAATTGTATTAGGTTTCTTGTTAAAATTATATTATATTATATTATATTATATTATATTATATTATATTATATTATATTATATTATATTATATTATATTATATTATATTATATTATATTATATTATATTATATTATATTATATTATATTATATTATATTATATTAGATTATATTAGATTAGATTAGATTAGATTAGATTAGATTAAGAAGAATTTTTCCATTTCTGCTGTTGATTTTTTTTATTCTTCTTGTAAGGTATCTTTTTGTAATATGGCTTTATTCCCAGAATATTTTAAGGAATTTTTAAGGATTTTTTTTAATCACATTTTGGGTTTTTTCCTCATATTACAACTTTTGAGTCTTTTTCTTTCATATTTCAACATTATATTGCTAAAAATTTTTATTGTTGTGAAATGACGACTTTTTCTCGTAAAATTACTTATTCTTGTAAAATTACTGCAAACTTGAAACAATTGTATTAGGTTTTTTGTTTAAAATTCTAATTATATAATAAATAATTAATGAATAATAATAATAAATACATCAAAAATAATTAATTAATATTAATAAATTATATTATATTAAAACAATTGTATTAGGTTTCTTGTTAAATTATATAATAAATAAATAAATAAAATAATTAATTAATATTAATAAATTATATTATATTATATTATATTATATTATATTATATTATATTATATTATATTATATTATATTATATTATATTATATTATATTATATTATATTATATTAATTTTATTTTATTAGAATTAGCCCCAGGTCACAAATGGCCCGTGAGCCGCCCTTTGGACACCATTGATGTAGCAGTTTAAAATGAGGAGCTAACGCTGGTTCATTTCCTTGTAAAGAAGAAAAGAGCATCGCAGTGCAAATGTCAGCATTCATACTCAACCTAAACTTGCGTAATCCTAATCTTAATCCTTAATCTCCTCTAGAAGTAAAGATCTGAAACCTTCTTGATGGAGACACAACAGCGGCGGGGCGTCTCGATCGCTACTTGGAGAGAAATCTGCAGTTTCCTGAAAGGAAGCCTACTTTTCCCCCTTAATAAATCCCCCTCATTCACTCCCACCCGCCCATCCATGCCCCTGCAGGAGACCTGCTATTGTCTCCCAGTAGGAATCGAGGCTGGAAGTGGGAGGGGGGGGGGGGGGACAGGAAGCCCATCAAGCCGTCCTGAAAGCTGCTTCCTGAAAGCAGCAGGAAAAACACCGCAGAGAAGAGAATCACAAAAAGTGAGTACTGAACAAATAGCGCCGACGTGACACGCATGTATCCACCATCAAAAGAGGTCACATGATCACTTCATCACGTATGAAGAACTGTATAAACACAGTCACCTCTTGTCTGTTGACACTTATAAACGCTACAAGTAGCTACTTCCTGTCTCCGCATACATCCCACATTGACATTTTAACCGCAGTCAGGTCGACATCACATGCAAGCCCCTCCCTCTTCCTTCCAGATTGTCCGCAAAAAACACAATCAAGCACATTGAACGTGTACAATGACGCTTTATGCTGCTTTGGTGGCAAACACACACCCGCCATTTTGTGTGAGACCTCCCTTGTTTTCTCTTCATACCAGAAGGCCTGTCTTCGTTCTCTACCAACTGTGTCCAGCTTCATAATGTCACACGGTCCATCTCATAAAGCCGACCAGTTCAGACACTGCTTATTAATTACACCAGGGGTCTCAAACAGGCGGCCTGCAGGCCAAATGTGGCCCGCAGGACACTAGTTTGAGGCCCTCCGCCTTGATATGAAAGTTTAATGTTAGTGCGGCCCGCGCAAGTTTGATATGGATGCTGTATGGTATCATGTACCCAGAAAAAATTATTACGTTTGATTAATGTTCATGTTAAAGGTTAAATAACTGTTAATAGTTATCCTCCCTATCCGTGTGGAAGTGGTAAGTTTTTGGCTATTTAAGTTGAAAGGAAATAACTTGAAGGCTGCCGTTTAGGTCGCTAGCTCGCAGGGGTCTCAAACAGGCGGCATGTGGGCCAAATGTGGCCCGCAGGACACAACTTTGAGGCCCCCGCCTTGATAATAAAAGTTTAATGTTAGTGCGTCCCCGCGCAAGTTTGATATGGATGCTGTATGGTATCATGTACCCAGAAAAAATTATTACGTTTGATTCATGTTCATGTTAAAGGTTAAATAACTGTTAATAGTTATCCTCCCTATCCGTGTGGAAGTGGTAAGTTTTTGGCTATTTAAGTTGAAAGGACATAACTTGAAGGCTACCGTTTAGGTCGCTAGCGCTCTAGTTTGCGAGTTAGCATGTGTCTCAAGACCCTGCAGTTGCGCAATATGTTGTAAATAAAAAGAGTATAAATGTGACTATAGTCGTGTTTTGTCATGTCTATAAAAAAAGATTAAAAAAAAGAGAATTATCTCTCAGAAAATACTTAGCAAAATATGTATAAATCAGGGGTCTCAAACATGCGGCCCGCAGGCCAAATGTGGCCCGCAGGACACTAGTTTGAGGCCCCCGCCTTGATATCAAAGTTTAATGTTAGTGCGGCCCGCGCAAGTTTGATATGGATGCTGTATGGTATCATGTACCCAGAAAAAATTATTACGTTTGATTCATGTTCATGTTAAAGGTTAAATAACTGTTAATAGTTATCCTCCCTATCCGTGTGGAAGTGGTAAGTTTTTGGGCTATTTAAGTTTAAAGCTCTCTAGTTTGCGAGTTAGCATGTGTCTCAAGACCCTGCAGTTGCGCAATATGTTGTAAATAAAAAGAGTATAAATGTGACTATAGTCGTGTTTTGTCATGTCTACAGGGATCTAATAATGCTTTGTTCATTTTAATCTGAAAAAAATCATTTGTCTACCCACCAACTATATGTGGTTTCTTAAGTTTTTATTATTTGCCGTTTTATTATTATTATTATATTTATTTATTTATTACTGATTGATTTTCTTTATTCTTGATTTGTTTATTTATTTTTCATCTTATTTTGTGTAGAAAAATAAAAATTAAGATATTTGAGAACAGTGGAATGTTTTATCAGAGCTTTTATTGTAGAAAATCGGAACCAAAGCACTGAAAAAGTTTGTATATTTTTCTGTTTTTAATAAATGCGTTTTGTTTTTGGTTTTTTTATGCGGCCCAGCCTTGCCCAGACCCTATCTCCAGTGGCCCCCCAGGTAAATTGAGTTTGAGACCCCTGGTATAAGTGGATAGAAAGCGTATGAATATAACAATCAGCCACAATTAGAAGTTGACTTATTTAAGGAAAACACAAAAGTCCTCACTGAGAGTGTGTGTGTACTTGAGATGCCTACATACGTACTGTACATGTACATCAGCTGCCTTGTCATTACGCCGACCCCCCCCCCCCCCACCTCCACCTCTCCCCCTCCATCAAACACATGCTGAACTGGTATAATTTTCACCAGTTACGGAAATAATACGATCAGAGTCGCATATTTGTGTTGTGTCCCGGCAGAAAATGCCATTGACATCTGGTCCTTTTTCCTTGCAAACATCTGGATACTGCTACTGTTGTGAGGCACACAAAAGTCATTAAACACAACACTGTTGACCAGAAATCTAGGTCAATACAAGATGGTTGACTTTTGTTATTTGCTTGTGAGAAAAAACACAAAGAGAACAAAGTGAAAGGAGAGGAAATGGCAGAATTGGCATTAAACCCTGAGAAAAAAAGGCAGGTCTAAATGAGCTCAGTTTAAGAAAGGAGTGCATGGAAGCGTGAAAGAAAGGTGGGTTTGCTCCAAAATACGTCAAAATGTGACGTCATAAGTGGGATCTAGCTAGTTTGGGGGAAAACCAGACCTGCTTTGTTTCACAGAGGCTTCTCAGAGAGCTTCAGCGTTTGGTGTCTTAAAATGTCTGACAAGATGTTTGGACTTGTTTTTTTTTTCTTTTATATAAAAAGCCACGCTGGCGCCATTGTTACCAAAAAAAAAAAGACACACAAAATGGTTGCTAGAAATAATCCGTGTCTTGTCAGCTTTTGGTCCTTTTGTGGTAAAGCATTTTTTGAATGTTGCAACTTGATGAAAAACCACAAAGAGCTGCCACTGGAACCTTGCTTTGGATTCTCACACCGATGCTTTTTCTTGGATTGTGTCTATGTTGGAGCTGCACGGTGCCCGAGTGGTTAGCGCGCAGGCCACACAGCTAGGAGACCCGAGTTCAAGTTCCAGCACCCCCACAACAGTATCACTCGGATACTGTGAACATCCAGCAGCAACACAACATTTTGGCATGACTACTATTTTGATGAAAAATATACTGAACCAGGGCGGCACGGTGGTCTTGTGGTTAGCGCGCAGACCTCACAGCTAGGAGACCAGGGTTCAATTCCACCCTCGACCATCTCTGCTCCATGCATGCGTGGGTTTTCTCCGGGTACTCCGGTTTCCTCCCACATTCCAAAAAAACATGCTAGGTTAATTAGCGACTCCAAATTGTCCATAGGTATGAATGTGAGTGTGAATGGTTGTTTGTCTATATGTGCCCTGTGATTGGCTGGCCACCAGTCCAGCGTGTACCCCGCCTCTCTCGCCTGAAGACAGCTGGGATAGGCTCCAGCACCCCCACGACAGTATCACTCGGATACTGTGAACATCCAGCAGCAACACGACATTTTGGCATGACTACTATTTTGATGAAAAATATACTGAACCAGGGCTGCACAGTGGGCCGGGTGGTTAGCACACAGGCTTCACAGCTAGGAGACCCAAGTTCAATTCCATCCTCGGCTATTTCTGTGTTCTGAGTTTGCATGTTCTCCCCGTGCATGCGTGGGTTTTCTCCGGGTAAATTTGAGTACATACCCCTTGAAGCTGTTGAAGTAGTTTTCCCGTGGGACAAAAATGAGCTTCCAACTAACCGCATTGCTCGTTTGTTTTAAAAAAATCCAATGGCACGGTGGTAGTCTAAAGACCAGAAGGTAGGTAGGATAACTGCCGTGACGGCTAGGCCGAGCCTGTAAACTAAGAAGCAAGGTTTGATAACGGAGTGATCAAACATGCTGGCATCGATTGGCGTAGCCTGTGAGCTAGCTGTCAGACTCATTTAAAAACATTATCTACATACATCAAAATACAACAACCATTACAATACAATACAATAAAAATACAATGCAAACAAACAACCCAGATTAGGCACAGCAAGTGAAGACTGGATACCACACAGCATCCATATCCATATCAAATATCTTAATTTTTATTTTTCTACACAAAATAAGATGAAAAATAAATAAACAAATCAAGAATAAAGAAAATCAATCAATCAGTAATAAATAAATATAATAATAATAATAAAACGGCAAATAATAAAAACTTAAGAAACCACATATAGTTGGTGGGTAGACAAATTATTTTTTTCAGATTAAAATGAACAAAGCATTATTAGAGCCCTGTAGACATGACAAAACACGACTATAGTCACATTTATACTCTTTATTTACAACATATTGCGCAACTGCAGGGTCTTGAGACACATGCTAACTCGCAAACTAGAGAGCTAGCGACCTCAACGGTAGCCTTCAAGTTATTTCCTTTCAACTTAAATAGCCAAAAACGTACCACTTCCACACGGATAGGGAGGATAACTATTAACAGTTATTTAACCTTTAACATGAACATGAATCAAACGTAATAATTTTTTCTGGGTACATGATACCATACAGCATCCATATCAAACTTGCGCGGGGCCGCACTAACATTAAACTTTCATATCAAGACGGGGGGCCTCAAACTAGTGTCCCGCGGGCCACATTTGGCACATTTGAGACCCCTGACTTATACAGAATAAGAGATGCAACTGTAGACCTCGAACTGTTTGCTGCTAAGCTCGTATGCAGACTAAACACAAGGACCCAGTGTGATAATTCCAAAGAAAACAGGAACGTTTACCTTCCGTCATTCCCATCCCAACTACAGCATGACAACAAATGGCGCATTAAACATTTGTGGTAGCTTTTGTGTTTGTATTGCAGTATTACTGTGTGTGTTCCCCGTAGTATTAGGAACAGATGTATTTCATTATTATGAAACATTTTGGGAAGATTGAGGTTTGTTGTTTTGTTATGTCGTCATGTTTATGTGGAAATGCTGGATTATGAGAGTGGATGGTATTTTTTTTTTTGTGTTGACACTTACAGTAGTTGAGTTTCATGCAATGACTTCATAGGGCAGGGAAGCTTTTCCATAAGCGACATAACATTTCCATTATGAGCCAACGGATACAAGTCATTCCTGATTTGTAAAGCAAACCTAAGATTGAAAAAAGATGAAGCCGATCCGATCCGGTGTTCCGATACCAGCATGAAATTCCGTTATTTGTGAAGATTTCCAATCCATGAGTCCCATCTGTGCTCTAATGTTGTCAGCAAAAGCAGCTGGAAGAATATCAACATATGCAGCCAGAAAAGTCAGCTGTCTCCACACGTGCACTGCAGCCGTCCTCCTCACTCCACCGCACGCACACGCATGACGCGTTCAACCACCACGTACAAAACAGTCCCACTTCTACCCATTACGGTACAATCAACAATCGTTATAATGCCTAAGACCTTAGCGGTAAATGACAGGAAGTGACGTTGTGGGTTGTAGTTTGTAGCCATGGCTGCAGAGTGAAAAAAAAAGGTTCACCTCCCGTTCCGTGTGGAAGTGGTAGGCTTTGGCTTTTTTAATTTTCTTCCCCACTCTGTTTGAAACACTTAAAAGGGATGAATTTGAGGCTAACTGATTAGCTTTTAGCATTCCAAAAACATGCTAGGCTAATTGGCGAGTCCAAATTGTCCATAGGTATGAATGTGAGTGTGAATGGTTGTTTGTCTAAATGTGCCCTGTGATTGGCTGGCCACCAGTCCAGGGTGTACCCCGCCTCTCAGCATCCCCCGCGACTTTTCTTTTCTTTTCTTTTCTTTTCTTTTCTTTTCTTTTCTTTTCTTTTCTTTTCTTTTCTTTTCTTTTCTTTTCTTTTCTTTTCTTTTCTTTTCTTTTCTTTTCTTTTCTTTTCTTTTCTTTTCTTTTCTTTTCATTTCATTTCATTTTATTTTATTTTATTTGGGGCTTAGAACCCAGAGGGAGGCTGATGTCATTGCAGCACCGCAATGAA
This sequence comes from Doryrhamphus excisus, assembly GCF_030265055.1. NCBI lineage: Eukaryota > Metazoa > Chordata > Actinopteri > Syngnathiformes > Syngnathidae > Doryrhamphus > Doryrhamphus excisus. Next base: position 2,205,574 of record NC_080470.1, read on the forward strand.
TGTGTTGGTCAGATCCAATTCATTACGGGATAACCTTAAATGAGTATTTTTCATTCATTTTTCTACCGCTTTTCCTCACCAGGGTCGCGGGGGGTGCTGGAGCCTATCCCAGCCTGGGGCTTAGAACCCAGGGGGAGGCTGACGTCATTGCAGCACCGCAATGAATATGTTGCTCAGATCCAATTCATTATGGGATAACTTTAAATGAGTATTGTTCATTCATTTTCTACCACTGGAGGGTGCTGGAGCCTATCCCAGCTGTCTTTGTCCTATGGACAATTTGGAGTCGCTAACTTTACCGAAAGCTAATTTTTCCAAAAAGTACAACCTCATTTTGTTTTGTTTTTAAAAAATATTTCAATGTTATGCTACTAAAATGACTATTTTTTTCTCCTGATATTACAAGTTTATTCTTGTAAAATTTTAACTTTTTTTTTTTTTAATTTTGACTTTATTTTTGTAATTTTTTTTCCATTTCTGCTGTTGATTTTTTTTATTCTTCTTGTAAGGTATATTTTTGTAATATGGCTTTATTCCCAGAATATTTTAATTTTATTCCAAACTACAACAACAACTCATTTTCCAAAAATCAATTTTTTTTCTCATATTACAACTGTTGAAGAAAGTCTTTTTCTTTCATATTTCAACATTATAATGGTATAAAAAAAATATTTTTCCTCATAATATTATAGCTTTATTCCCATCACATTTTGACTTTATCCTCACAATATTTCTATAACTTTTCGGAAAGCTAATTTTTCCAAAAAGTACAACCTCATTTTGTTTTGTTTTTAAAGAATATTTCAATGATATGCTACTAAAATGACTATTTTTTTCTCCTGATATTACAAGTTTATTCTTGTAAAATTGTAACTTTTTTCTTTTAAAATTTTGACTTTATTTTTATAAATTTTTTCCCATTTCTGCTGTTGATTTTTTTTAATTCTTCTTGTAAGGTAGCTTTGTGTAATATGGCTTTATTCCCAGAATATTTTAAGGAATTTTTAAGGAATTAAAAAAAAATTGTTTTTTTTTTTACATTACAACTTTTAAGTATTTTTATTTCATATTTCAACATTATATTGCAAAAAAAATTTTTTGTTGTGAAATGACGACTTTTTCTCGTTAGATTTTTTTTTTAATATTTCAATGATATGCTACTAAAAAAGTTCCCTCGACATGACTTATTAATGACTATATATTTTAAAAACGGTTATAGAGTGAAAATTCGAACCGCAATGTGTATTTAATCGTTTCCACCCAGTGATCCGTTCTCGTTTTGTTCCAACTATTTACTTAATGCGGGAAAAAAAAATCCCAGGAATGTTCCCGTGTGTTACAGGGCCTGATGTTTTTTCTGCAACAATTGAAATTATATTCATAACTAAGGATACTGTACATGTTAACACTATTGTGATTTACACCACAATTAACTCTATTAATGCTACATTTGGAATAATGCATAGATTATTGGATCAGCTTTTAAGGTTATGAGAATGATGTCTACATGGCAGTTATATCGGAATACAGCAGTAGATGATGTTTGATGAGTTCAACTGAAAGTGAAAAAAAAAAAAAATCCAACCCGGAAAAAAGCGAATGTGGTGTAAGAGTTTAAAAAAAAAAAAAAAGTACAAATGTAGTACTGTCTGGTTAGCGTGTCTTGTAGCGTGGTAGATTAATGCCTCATTCCAGAGTATTTTTAGCATGGAGTGGACGCAGCAGCAGACAGAATGTCTCTTTTGAGACACACACACAACAAACAAACCTGTATACACTATTGTCTGTCTTCCCATGTTGATCAGACAACTGCTTTTAGACTGCGTGCAATTAAAACGTTGCCATAAAAAAATGTAAGACTCAAGTCAATAAGATAATAATCATAGCCACAATGCTTCAATCCCACACATGAAGTGTCTAAATAATATTACAAACACATCAGTCAGTCTCAAGTATCAGGTAACATACTCCTGCATACCCATGAATATGAGCGCTGCAGTTTATTTTAATGCTGTTCCAATGTAGTTTAGTGCCAGGCCGCTGTAAATACTTGGAATGTGGAAGCTCCAAAATACATCCCAATAACAACACGGCTTCCTGTGGGTACAGTACAGGTGACGTTTGCCACGGAAAACACTTGAAATATGCTCAGTCCAGTTTTTGACTGGACTGAACTACAAGAGGTTGGACACATTCTTTTATTTTTTATTTTTTACTTTTTGCTTTTTTTATATATTTTATTTTGTATTTTGTATCTTGTATTTTTTATTTTTTATTTTTTATTTTTTATTTTTTGTATAATTTTTATTTTTATTTTTATTTTTATTTTTATTTTTATTTTTATTTTTATTTTTATTTTTATTTTTTATGGTTGGACACATTATAAAAAATACACTATATGACTTTCTCTGGACTTGTATATTACATTATTATATGAATTATTATGTTAACATAATTGGGCCTGTTGTGAGATAATTTAAACCTGCAATAAAAGCTTGCTGTTCTGGCGATCAAGTCTGATAATTGTCTCACGAACATTTTTTTTATTTTTTATTTTTTTATTTATTTTTTTTATGTTTTTATTTTATTTATTTATTTATTTATTTTTTTTTTATTTTATTTTTTTTTGGTTGGACACATTATAAAAAATACACCATATGACTTTCTCTGGACTTGTTATCTGGACTTGTATATTATATTATTATATGAATTATTATGTTAACATAATTGGGCCTGTTGTGAGATAATTTAAACCTGCAATAAAAGCTTGCTGTTCTGGCGATCAAGTCTGATAATTGTCTCACGAACATTTTTTTTTTTATTATTATTATTATTTTTTTGGGGGTTGGACACATTATAAAAAATACACTATATGACTTTCTCTGGACTTGTTATCTGGACTTGTATATTATATTATTATATGAATTATTATGTTAACATAATTGGGCCTGTTGTGAGATAATTTAAACCTGCAATAAAAGCCTGCTGTTCCGGCAATCAAGTCTGATAATTGTCTCACGAACAATTACTGACACCTAGTGACCAGTGTAGAATACTACATTCACGATTCTTCTTAATGCTTTTGTGTTTGTATTTTATTTCATTTGGCCTTTTCTATGTTCAATATGTATATTCAATATTTTTATTTTTATTTTTATTTTTATTTTTATTTTTATTTTTATTTTTATTTTTATTTTTATTTTTATTTTTATTTTTATTTTTATTTTTATTTTTATTTTTATTTTTATTTTTGAATTGGATCTGACCAACATATTCATTGCGGTGCTGCAATGACGTCAGCCTCCCTCTGGGTTCTAAGCCCCAGGCTTCTTTGTCTACAGAGGCAGACAAAGAAGCTATGCTGCTTGTCCTCCAATGAAATGTGTTGCTCAAACTAAATGCATTATGGGAATATTATTATATTATTGGATATAGTGGGTCATTATTATTTGACTGCGCGACCCTTGTGAGGATAAGCGGTAGAAAAATGAATGAACAATATTCATTTAAGGTTATCCCTTAATGAATTGGATCTGACCAACATATTCATTGCGGTGCTGCAATGACGTCAGCCTCCTTTTGGGTTCTAAGCCCCAGGCTTTAATTTTTAATTTTTAATTTTTAATTTTTAATTTTTAATTTTTTATTTTTTATTTTTTATTTTTTATTTTTTATTTTTTATTTTTTATTTTTTATTTTTTATTTTTTATTTTTTATTTTTTATTTTTTATTTTTTTTTTTAATTGGATCTGACCAACATATTCATTGCGGTTTCCAACTGCACTGCAGTCTAATGCTAATGGTAGAGTCCAGCCTTTCTCGCCTCATGTGATAGCAATGCTTGGCGACTGATCAAATTAACTCGTAATACGGCTAAAAATGGAAATCTGCGTCTTGCATTTTATCAAGGGACTTTGCATGACCACGGAGCTAAATTGGATCGCATTCGATGAAACGAACGTTGCCACAATCGACTGCGGCGTAACTTTTGAGGTCGACAACAAGAAGAAAGCGGCATGAATGTTTGTCTGGAACTCTGGCCTCTCGACACCTCGGACTAAACTTACAGAGCGTCTATTTGAGGCGGCGGCGGCGGCGCCGCAGTAAGTCAAACCTCAGAGTACGGTTGCATAAAGACGCCTGAGGGAAAAGCACAATGTTGTTAGGGGCATCAAACCTACTCAAACCTACTTTAACTTGATCAGTCCAGCAAAGCAGTCAAGGCATTTTGATTACCGTAAATTCCGGGAATTAATAAAACATTACGTAAATTTCCTGACATGTATTATACTTCAAAAATACTAATAAATGTTTAAATACTGCGTACATCACGAGTCAGTGAGGAAACGGGTGCCTTTTCTTTAGAATGAGCTGATCATATTACTAAGAAGACAACTCATCACACAGCAATCTAACATTCAAAATGTATACCTGACAAATATACAAAATTTCACCAATATGACTTTAAAATGAAAAATACAATACTCGTTTAGCGCTGCACGGTGGTTGAGTGGTTAGTGCAGAGACCTCACAGCTAGGAGACCAGGGTTCAATTCCACCCTCGGCTATCTCTGTGTGAAGTTTGCATGTTCTCCCCCGTGCATGCGTGGGTTTTCTCCGGGTATTCCGGTTTCCTCCCACATTCCAAAAACATGCTAGGTTAATTAGCGACTCCAAATTGTCCATAGGTATGAATGTGAGTGTGAATGGTTGTTTGTCTATATGTGCCCTGTGATTGGCTGGCCACCAGTCCAGGGTGTACCCCGCCTCTCGCCCGAAGACAGCTGGGATAAGCTCCAGCACCCTGCCGCGACCCTCGTGAGAAAAAGCGGTAGAAAAATGAATAAAAATACTAATTTAAGGTCATCCCATAATGAATTGGATCTGACTTTTTAATTTTAATTTTTAATTTTTAATTTTTAATTTTTAATTTTTTTAATTTTTAATTTTTAATTTTTAATTTTTAATTTTTAATTTTTAATTTTTAATTTTTAATTTTTAATTTTTAATTTTTAATTTTTAATTTTTAATTTTTATTTTTTATTTTTTATTTTTTATTTTTTATTTTTTGAATTTGATCTGACCAACATATTCATTGCGGTGCTGCAGTGACGTCAGCCTCCCTCTGGGTTCTAAGCCCCAGGCTGGGATAGGCTCCAGCACCCTCGTGAGGAAAAGCGGTAGAAAAACGAATGAACAATACTCATTTAAGGTTATCCCGTAATGAATTGGATCTGACCAACACATTCATTGCGGTGCTGCAATGACGTCAGCCTCCCTCTGGGTTCTAAACCCCAGGCTGGGATAGGCTCCAGCACCCCCCGCCGCGACCCTCGTGAGGAAAAGCGGTAGAAAAATGAATAAAAAAATACTCATTTAAGGTTATCCCATAATGAATTGGATCTGACCAACACATTCATTGCGGTGCTGCAATGACGTCAGCCTCCCTCTGGGTTCTAAGCCCTTTGGCTTCTTTGTCTACAGAAGCAGACAAAGAAGCTATGCTGCTTGTCCTCCAACGAAATGTGTTGCTCAAACTAAATGCATTATGGGAAAACTTTTTTTATATAAACTCATGTTGGTATATATTTATATATTTGTGAGGTATACCTTTTAAGTGTTAAGTTGCCGTGTGATGAGTTTAATGGTGTTTTTACGATTTTTTTTTTCATAGCTTACGATTTCAGCAAAGTCAAGAAGCACCGAGCCATCGAGTCATTTCCGGGTCCTTGAACTCATCACACAGTAAAACAACAGCAAATGCTAGTCCTGCCTCAATTTCACACAAGGATGAAGAACCCTGCAGTGTTTGTACTAATGGCCTGATGAAACCAACACACCAACTCTCAATTGTGGGTCACACCCTTCCCCCCCCAACCCCCCCCACCTGTGTAAACACACTTTCAAACCAAAAGTAATGATGTTATTGTGCGATCCTGACTAATATTTAATCACACTTTTCTTTCTCGAATCATCGATTAATCGCTTACAACAATGGCGTCCAAATTTTTTCCACCGAGGGCTACATACTGAAAAAAAAATAATAAAATATAATAATTAAAATATAAAATAATAATTAAAAAATTAATTAAATTTTTCAAAAATTACGGCTTTATTTTTCATATTAAAACTTTAAAAAAATAACATAGTTCTTCCTTAATAATTTAACTAAGCTCAAAGCAAATAAATAATAACAAAATAAATAATTAATAAAATATAATAATTACAATATAAAATAATAATAAAAAAAATATTTGTTAAAGCGACATGTTTAGATATGCTAAGAAATTGTATTTGTCCCCTTCCACCATTTTTAAGATTATTTCAACTTTGTTCTAAAATAATATTTTAAATAAATAAAACATTGCACTCGTAATATTCCGATTTTATTCCCATTATATAATAACTTTTCCCCAAAAAATATTTTTCAAAAATTACGGCTTTATTTTTCATATTAAAACTTTAAAGAAATAACATAATTCTTCCTTAATAATTTAACTAAGCTCAAAGCAAATAAATAATAATAATAAAATAAATAATTAATAAAATATAATAATTAAAATATGAAATAATAATTAAAAAATTATGTGTTAAAGCGACATGTTTAGATATGCTAAGAAATTATATTTGACAAACGTCTCTCTTTGTCCCCTTCCCCCATTTTTAAGATTATTTCAACTTTATTCTAAAATAATATTTTAAATAAATAAAACATTGCACTCGTAATATTCCGATTTTATTCCCATTATATAATAACTTTTCCCCCAATTATTTTTTTCAAAAATTACGGCTTTATTTTTCATATTAATACTTTTAAAAAATAACATAGATCTTCCTTAATAATTTAACTAAGCTCAAAGCAAATAAATAATAATAATAAAATAAATAAATAATAAAATATAAGAATTAAAATATAAAATAATAATTAAAAAATTATGTGTTAAAGCGACATGTTTAGATATGCTAAGAAGTTATATTTGACAAACGTCTCTCTTTGTCCCCTTCCCCAATTTTTAAGATTATTTCAACTTTATTCTAAAATAATCTTTTAAATAAATAAAACATTGCACTCATAATATTCCGATTTTATTCCCATTATATAATAACTTTTCCCCGAATTTTTTTTTTCAAAAATTACGGCTTTATTTTTCATATTAAAACTTTAAAAAAATAACATAGTTCTTCCTTAATAATTTAACTAAGCTCAAAGCAAATAAATAATAATAAAATAAATAATTAATAAAATATAATAATTAAAATATAAAATAATAATTAAAAAATTATTTGTTAAAGCGACATGTTTAGATATGCTAAGAAGTTATATTTGACAAACGTCTCTCTCTAATAATTTAACTAAGCTCAAAGCAAATAAATAATAATAAAATAAATAATTATAAAATAAAATATATAAATATATATCTAAAATAATAATAAATAAAATAATATTTTTTATATATTTTTACTATTATTATTTTATTATTATTATTATATTATCCTTGTAAAATTGCTACTTTTTTCTAATTATTGTGAGAATTTCTCTTAATATTTTGACTTTGTCATAAAACAGCAACACAATAATTTCCACCAAGCTAAAGTGGCTGCACGGTGGACGAGTGGTTGGCACGCAGGCCACACAGCTACGAGACCCGAAACTGTTTATCTTTAAGTACCCCACCTCTCGCCCCAAGACAGCTGGGATAGGCTCCAGCAACCCCTTGCGACCTTCGTGAGGATAAGCGGATAGAAAATGAATGAATGCCGCTAAAGTAGCATCATTCGCGTTAATGCTACCAACACTTTGCTACGGTAGTTTAATTGACAATTGACACACATTAGTAGCGTAAAGCGGGCAGCCAATCAATCAATGATGTGAGTTAATCGATCCCGGAGGCTCTCGCTTACCTTCTGACTGTGTCCCGGAGGTCCGTCACACTGGGACTGATCATGCCTTTCGCGGAAAGGCAAGCTAGCAAGAAAAGTTTGGGAGGGCAAGGAAGAAAACTCCCCCGTCCCCCTTGTTGAAGTTCAACGACAGTGTCAAGTGATATACGTGTGAGGCAAGCTTCCGGTTTGGATTTTCAAAATTAAATAAAGCATTCGGCCACATTACAGTTATAAGAAAAAGGATGTTCTTTTTGTTTTTACTTTTCCCTTGACAATATAAACAAAATTAAATCCATAATTTGATTAAATAATGTACATTTAATGCATGCTAAATTATTTTAAATAATAAAATTATTACAATTATTTTAATAATTTTATTATTTAAAATGTAATGTTTTGACAGTATAAACAAAATTAAATCCATAATTTGATTAAATAATGTACATTTAATGCATGCTAAATTATTTTAATAATTTTATTATTTAAAATAATTTGCTAAAATAATTTGTTAAAATAATTTGCATTAAATGTACATTATTTAATCAAATTATGGATTTATCTTTGCATGCTAAATTATTTTAAATAATAAAATTATTAAAATAATTTAGCACGCATTAAATGTACATTATTTAATCAAATTATGGATTTAAATAATAAAATAATTATAATTATAATTATAATTAAATAATAAAATTATTAAAATAATTTAGCATGCATTAAATGTACATTATTTAATCAAATTATGGATTTAATTTTGTTTATATTGTCAAAACATTACATTTTAAATAATACAATTATTAAAATAATTTAGCATGCATTAAATGTACATTATTTAATCAAATTATTATTTGATTAAATTATTATTTAATCAAATTATGGATTTAATTTTGTTTATGTTGTCAAGGGAAAAGTAAAAACAAAAAGAACATCCGGAAAAGGTCTTTTTTTCTTATAACTGTAAAGAATACACAATAAATACACAATATTATGTACTTAATGTATGATTACTTTAAAATGTACTAGTTATTTGATGTGTGTTTTCATTGGGCGGCCACAATATATGCATGACAATTAGTTAAAAGTATTTTATACTTCCAAAAGTAAAGAAGGCAAAAAAATAATAATTCCCCAATTTAACAATATGGACATTAAATTGATTTTAATCTGAAAAAATAGCAAAAATAAACCAAAAATACCCCAAATTATATATTAAATGTATGAAAAATTAAATGTATAAAAGTTATATTTGATGTGTGTTTTCCCACAATATATGCATGACATACAACAAATGAATTAAAATAAGTGAAACATTTGTATTTTATACTTCAATCAATATACTTCAATATACTTCAAATCAAGCAAACACGGCAAAACAGATTTAAAAAAAAAACAATTTAACAGTAATTTACATTTCATGCACACTGGATTAATTGTGATCTAAAAAAAAAAAGAAAAAAATTGAAAAAAATAAACAAAAAACACAGGAAATTATTTACAAATTTACAATAATTATAATGAATTTAATGCAATTTAAAACATTTAATTTTAATAATTTAGAATTGTGTGTTTTTGCACAGCTACAACATATGCATGACAAAAAATGAATAAATAAAATAAGTGGGAAAAAATTAATTTTTACCTAGGAAATAAGAAACACATTGAAAAAATACACATAATTATTGACTAAATGTATAATAATTTTAAATGTATTTAAGTTGTTTGATGTGTGTTTTTCTTTTCTTTGCTTGCAGTAATGGAGTACACGCTGGTTAGATCGAGTATGGCTGACTCCGTGGGTTGGAGACACACGAAAACCTGAGCACACATTGGTATACCCTTAATGTAACATGTAACATGTAACATGTTACAGTGTGTGGTGCTTGGAGGTCATGGTGCTTTTTGTATACATATTTTGTATTGTTGGATTTCCTTGAAATGTGATGTGAAAGATTGGTCTCCGTGCTGATAAGTGGGGTGCACAAATATTGTCATATTCCAGCTGCAAGATAACCGCAAGGTTTGGCTGTTTTTGACGCACTGGGCTGTACTTCTGTCGTTGCAGCAACAGAGGGCGGTGTTGTCTCTGCTTGTTGTCTTCTGCCTTGGAGAAATCCCTGACTCCATGTGACATAGGATCATTTGGAAAGAGGACATACATGCATGCATGCATGCATGTATGTTTATATGTATGCATTATATGTTTGCATGTATGTATGTGTGTATGTATGTATGTATGTATGTATGTATGTATGTATGTATGTATGTATGTATGTATGTATGTATGTATGTATGTATGTATGTATGTATGTATGTATGTATGTATGTATGTATGTATGTATGTATGTATGTATGTATGTATGTATGTATGTATGTATGTATGTATGTATGTATGTATGTATTGATGTATTGATGTATGTATGCATGCATGTATGTATGTATGCATGTATGTGTGTATGCATGTATGTATGTATGTATGTATGTATGTATGTATGTATGCATGTTTGCATGTATGTATGTATGTATGCATGTTTGCATGTATGTATGTATGTATGTATGCATGTTTGCATGTATGCATATATGTATGTATGTATGCATGCATGTATGTTTATATGTATGTATGCATGTATGTGTGTATGCATGTATGTATGTATGTATGTATGCATGTTTGCATGTATGTATGCATGTATGCATGTTTGCATGTATGCATATATGTATGTATGTATGTATGTATGTATGTATGTATGTATGTATGTATGTATGTATGTATGTATGTATGTATGTATGTATGTATGTATGTATGTATGTATGTATGTATGTATGTATGTATGTATGTATGCATGTATGCATGTATGTATGTATGTATGCATGTATGGATGTATTGATGTATGTATGTATGTGTGCATGTATTGATGTATATATGTATGCATGTATGTATGTATATATACATGTATGTATGTATATATGTATGCATGTATGTATGTATATATGTATGTATGTATATATGTATGCATGTATGTATGCAGGTATGCATGTATGTATGTATTGATGTATGTATGCATGCATGTATGTATGTATATTATACAAATTTCCCCACTGAGGGACGAATAAAGGCATATCTTAATATTAATCTTAATGTATGTATACATGTATGGATGTATGGATGTATTGATGTATGTATGTATGTGTGCATGTATTGATGTATACACGTATGTATGCATGTATGTATGTATATATACATGTATGTACGCATGTATGTATGTAAGTATGTATGTATGTATTGATGTATGTACATATGCATGTATGTATGTATGTATGTATGCATACATGTGTGGATGGATGGATGGATGGATATATTTGAATGCAGGTATGTGTGTATGGATGTATGTATATTGTATGTATGCAGGTATGTGTGTATGTATGTATGCATGTATAGATGGATGGATGGATATATGTATGCAGGTATGGATGGATGAATGGATGGATATATTTTTATGCAGGTAAATAAGGATGTATGTATGTATGTCTGGAAGGATGGATGGATGGATGGATGGATGGATGGATGGATGGATATATGTATGCAGGTATGTATGGCTGTATGTATGTATTTATGGATGTATATATGTATGCAGGTATCGATGGATAATTGTATGTATATATTTGTATGCGATATGTATGGATGTACGTAAGGATGTTTGAATTTATGTATGTATGTATGTATATATATATGCTGGTATGAATGTATGTATGGATGTATGTAACAATGTCTGAATTTATGTATGTATGGATGTATGGAACCATCCATCCATCCATCACAATGCGCTCCCCACTGGAGCATGTGGGAATCAAACGCTGAGCGTTTTTTTGTTGTTACCAAAGACACGTCAGACAGGAACAGGAAGTCTTGTCTCTCCTGTGACCCAGCGGAACAATGCAGGGTTTGGCAGGTCGCTGTGACCCAGCAGTAACAAAAGGACATCTTAGAAATGAATCAGTCATGAACTACCCACCATCACACCACAATAGGAAGAAGTCATGCCTTTATCCTGCCTTTAATGGTTTATCCCTCAGTGACATTCATTTGACATTCATTTCTCTTGGTGTCCACGAAGTAGTATATACAATATTTATATACAAGTATTTATAGTACAATTTTATAGTATGGCTCAGCGGTGGCTCCGTCATTGACTGCGATGCACACATTACCCATCACCCATTTCATCTGGGCTGCATGGCGAAGAGTGGTTAGCGCGGAGTCCTCACGGCTAGGAGACCAGGGTTCAATTCCACCGTCGGCCATCTCTGTGTGGAGTTTGCATGTTCTCCCCGTGCATGCGTGGGTTTTTTTCCGGGTACTCCGGTTTCCTCCCACATTCCAAAAAAACATGCTAGGTTAATTAGCGACTCCAAATTGTCCATAGGTATGAATGTGAGTGTGAATGGTTGTTTGTCTATATGTGCCCTGTGATTGGCTGGCCACCAGTCCAGGGTGTACCCCGCCTCTCTCTCTCGCTTGAAGACAGCTGGGATAGGCTCCAGCACCCCCACAACAGTATCACTCGGATACTGTGAACATCCAGCAGCAACACAACATTTTGGCATGACTACTATTTTGATGAAAAATATACTGAACCAGGGCTGCACAGTGGCCGAGTGGTTAGCACACAGGCTTCACAGCTAGGAGACCCGAGTTCAATTCCACCCTCGGCCATCTCTGTGTGGAGTTTGCATGTTCTCCCCGTGCATGCGTGGGTTTTCTCCGGGTACTCCGGTTTCCTCCCACATTCCAAAAAAACATGCTAGGTTAATTAGCGACTCCAAATTGTCCATAGGTATGAATGTGAGTGTGAATGGTTGTTTGTCTATATGTGCCCTGTGATTGGCTGGCCACCAGTCCCGTATGTGTACCCCGCCTCTCTTGCCCGAAGACAGCTGGGATAGGCTCCAGCACCCCCCACGACCCTCGTGATGAAAAGCGGTAAAAATGAATGAATAAATAATTTCACCTTTATTGTAAATATTGATCCAAAATCGAAGGAGAACATCATGACCTGTATTCCCGTGTTTCTTGACACTTTGGACATGCTTAGATAGACGCTATAAAGGTCAAACCTTCGCAGAAAAACAAAAGCTGGAGGCCAAAAACAAAAAGCAGATCTTTATCAGAACAATAAAATCATTTCCCCCGCTGAGCGCTACCACTGCCGTGCTGACAGGATGGAGATAGCGCAACACCTGTCTGTCACCTCTGAATGTGCATCAAAGTCCACAGGCGTTGTTGGCAGCAAAACATGTTTTGACTTTCCTGCAATAGAATCCAGCGGGCGAATCAGGAAGAAGTCATAAACGCCTTTATATTGGTTTCAAGGTCTTCGGTCTGAGCTCCCAGTGGATTTAATGGTTAAAACAGGACACAACACTGATGATGTGTTCATGTTAGACCAGGGGTCTCAAACACGCAGCCCGCGGGCCAAATGTGGCCCGCAGGACACTGGTTTGAGGCCCCCGCCTTGATATGAAAGTTTAATGTTAGTGCGGCCCACGCAAGTTTGATATGGATGCTGTATGGTATCATATACCCACAAAAAATATTACTAATTATTATTATTAATTATTATTAATTATTATTAATTATTATTAATTATTATTAATTATTATTAATTATTAATTATTATTAATTATTATTAATTATTATTAATTATTATTAATTATTATTAATTATTATTAATTATTATTAATTAAGTTAATTATTAATTATTATTAATTATTATTAATTAAGTTAATTAATTAAGTTAGCATGTGTCTCAAGACCATGCAGTTGCGCAATATGTTGTAAATAAAAAGAGTATAAATGTGACTATAGTCGTGTTTTGTCATGTCTATAAAAAAAGATTAAGAAAAAGATAAAGAATTATATCTCAGAAAATACTTAGCAAAATATGTATAAATAAGGGGTCTTAAACATGCGGCCCATGGGCCAAATGTAGCCCGCAGGACACTAGTTTGAGGCCCCCGCCTTGATATGAAAGTTTAATGTTAGTGCGGCCCACGCAAGTTTGATATGGATGCTGTATGGTATCATGTACCCAGAAAAAATTATTACGTTTGATTCATGTTCATGTTAAAGGTTAAATAACTGTTAATAGTTATCCTCCCTATCCGTGTGGAAGTGGTAAGTTTTTGGCTATTTAAGTTGAAAGGAAATAACTTGAAGGCTACCGTTGAGGTCGCTAGCTCTCTAGTTTGCGAGTTAGCATGTGTCTCAAGACCCTGCAGTTGCGCAATATGTTGTAAATAAAAAGAGTATAAATGTGACTATAGTCGTGTTTTGTCATGTCTACAGGGCTCTAATTTGTGTTTTGTAGGTAAAAGGTGAAATTGTGTGAGGGAGGAGTTTGACCTGCCTCACAGCAAAGGTCACGAGTGTTAAGTAACGGGATAGACCCAATAAGTACTTCAGCAAATCAAAGGCTCAAGCTGGGTTTGACTGTATTGACTGTAAAAATGAAAATTATTAAAAATTGATCACCATAGCAACATTTGTGTTAACAGTGTTATGTATGAATCAAATATATTTGTTACGTCATAAAAAACCTGTTTAAAACCTTCTAAATATGTTTTTTTAACCATTATTAGAGCCCTCAGGACATGAAATAGCACCCCTATAGTCACCTTTACATTCGTATTACCAAATATATTAGACACAATTGAATGAAATGAAATTTGGCATGGCTAACTAGCAAGCTAGCGATTTAACAAGCACGCAAGCTAGCGAGCTAACAGTTAAAATAAAATGTATTCAAAACTTGAGAAGCCAAACATGTACTACATAGAAACCACATAGAAAACCTGTTTAAAACCTTCTAAATATGTGTTTTTTTTACCATTATTAGAGCCCTCAGGACATGAAATAGCACCCCTATAGTCACCTTTACATTCGTATTACCAAATATATTAGACACAATTGAATGAAATGAAATTTGGCATGGCTAACTAGCAAGCTAGCGATTTAACAAGCACGCAAGCTAGCGAGCTAACAGTTAAAATAAAATGTATTCAAAACTTGAGAAGCCAAACATGTACTACATAGAAACCACATAGAAAACCTGTTTAAAACCTTCTAAATATGTGTTTTTTTTACCATTATTAGAGCCCTCAGGACATGAAATAGCACCCCTATAGTCACCTGTACACTTGTATTACCCAATATATTAGACACAATTAGAGTAAATAAGACTTGTGTTTGTTTGTGTTGCTATGAATGTGTTCCCTCCTAAATATGTTTTTTTAACCATTATTAGAGCCCTCAGGACATGAAATAGCACCCCTATGTTACCTTTACAATGCTATTATTCTTGTTTACACCACTAACAAACCTTCTTAGTGAGCTACAGTAACTAAGTAGCCTGTTCCAAACTTTAGAAGCCAAACATGTACCACTTCCACACAGGATGGGAGCAGAACTTGTTTTTCATCAAGGTTAAAGTATTGTTAAGGTAATGTAACGTCTCAAGGTCATTACTACCACTTAGCGACCAGAATACTGCATAAGTATCAGTGGTATTTCAATATGTTTTGGCTAATAATTGACCGTACTTTCTAAATCTGATTTTTACTATTATTAGAGCCTTGTAGACATGAAATAGCACCCCTATGTCACCTTTACAATGCTATTATTCTTGTTTACGCACTATCAAACCTTGTTAATGAGCTACAGTAACTACCTAGCCTGGTATTGTCCTTAAACCAAACAACAAAACACTAAGAAAGTACTTGGGAAATCAATGTGATATTGTAGTACAGTCATATAATCAACGGTGTGTGATACTGTACATGTGTGTACTTCAGGTTGACAGGTTACACACCTTTTTTTTTGTTTGTTTTAGCTAATAATCGACCATACTCTACCACAAAACATTATCTAAATCTCATTTTTACCATTATTAGAGCCTTGTAGACATGAAATAGCACCCCTATGTTACCTTTACAATGCTATTATTATTGTTTATGCTACTAACAAACCTTGTTAGTGAGCTACAGTAACTATGTAGGGTGGAATTGATCTAGTCTAAACTTTTTTTTTCTTTTTTTGGGGCAAATATATGAAACATTCCAGTGCATTTCTTACATTAAGACAAATTATTTTTTTCATATTAAAATGAACAAAGCATTATTAGAGCCCTGTAGACATGACAAAACACGACTATAGTCACATTTATACTCTTTTTATTTACAACATATTGCGCAACTGCAGGGTCTTGAGACACATGCTAACTCGCAAACTAGAGAGCTAGCGACCTAAACGGTAGCCTTCAAGTTATTTCCCTTAAACTTAAATAGCCAAAAACTTACCACTTCCACACGGATAGGGAGGATAACTATTAACAGTTATTTAACCTTTAACATGAACATGAATCAAACGTAATAATTTTTTCTGGGTACATGATACCATACAGCATCCATATCAAACTTGCGCGGGGCCGCACTAACATTAAACTTAAACGGGGGCCTCAAACTAGTGTCCTGTGGGCCACAATTGGCCTGCGGGCCGCATGTTGTGCATTAAACAAACCAAGAACTTGAGTCTGTGTCTGAACAGGTGACCTTCTCCATGTTTACAGAGTATAGCACATACCAAGCATACATAAAGAAAAGTACAGTCCTGCACTCTTTTATCAGAATGAGTAGATGCCTCGGGCAAACAGCGTTGCTTTCTGGGTTAAAGTGCATGCTGGAGAACAGGATTGTAAAAAAAAAAAAAAAAAAAAAAAAAAAAGAGAATAGGTCCCAGAGCAAGCTGGGACACAAGGATACATACTCCGAATGTGGAATCTGGGTAAAAGGTCGGGAATCAAGGAAGACTCAACGTTTGGAATATAAATAACAGCTGCATTTGTTTCCAGGAGGAAATGAATGGCACATGGGAGCAACACATAACAATAACATTAAGCTAAACATGTACCACATAGAAACCGCATAGAGAACCTGTTTAAAACCTTCTAAATGTGTTTTTTTTTACCATTATTAGAGCCCTCAGGACATGAAATAGCACCCCTATAGTCACCTTTACATTCATATTACCAAATATATTAGACACAATTGAATGAAATGGTAATGGTAATGGTTTTATTTCATTTGAACATGCATCAGATTACAATTGAATGCATCACATAATCAGTTCCCAGTTCCACATGTCCAAAAGGAGTAGGAAGAAGCAAAGCTTATTAAATCCTACCCCTCCATCTGGTACTTTTACAATCAGTAACTGTTACATTTGTTCACTTCCTGATTTCTGATTTATTTAAAAATTAAAAATTAAAAATTAAAAATTAAAAATTAAAAATTAAAAATTAAAAATTAAAAATTAAAAATTAAAAATTAAAAATTAAAAATTAAAAATTAAAAATTACCAAATTTAAAATTTCACCAAATTTAAAATTTTTATTTAAATTTTTTGTCACATACCAAAGTGATATGAGCATCCAATGCCATAATGGGTACCATAGTAAGTGTCAATATAGTGATATATATAGCACATCATGACTGGTTCAAGACTCTTCATGCTTGTATTTAGCAAATTTATTTTATTTATAAATTTATTTTGTTAATTTCTATTAATTTTTATTTAGTTTTTTTTAATTTTTTTTATTTTTTAATTTTTTTTTATTTTTTGACACGTACCAAAGTACTCGGTGATATGAGCATCCAATGCCATAATGGGTACCATAGTAAGTGTCAATATAGTGATATATATAGCACATCATGACTGGTTCAAGACTCTTCATCCTTGCAAACATCAACTGCTTGTATTGTTTCTTGAATTTTTATTTTTATTTTTATTTTTATTTTTATTTTTATTTTTATTTTTATTTTTATTTTTATTTTTATTTTTATTTTTATTTTTATTTTTATTTTTATTTTTATTTTTATTTTTATTTTTATTTTAGGTGATAAGAGAACAGCCAACACTTTGACAACATCCTTTGACGACCTGACAGTTTTCATCTTCTAACACATCCCAAAACATTCCAGGGATGCTAATGAGCCGCCAGGCTGCTGCTGTGTGGACCAAAACAACGGAACATGTTCGATCACATCTGCACATGCACCGTACACGAGCTTCCTTCTATTGGGGGAGATTAGACATTGTTTCTAGTGGGTTAGTGTGTGAAAGGTTAGCCTGTCGTCACGTGCCTGCTCTATTGCATCAGACACCCCGCCCCCGACACCCCAACACCCCCTTTTTTGGGGACCAGACACACAAAAAGAAAGCAAATGAAATGCATGAAAACACGTGCTAATGTGACTTAACTAAGATATGCTAACATAACTTGAATGCATCTTTTGAATGCCTTAAATTTGTATTTTACTTCCTGTAGCCATTTGTACAAGTCTTGCTCCCATCCTGTGTGGAAGTGGTACATGTTTGGCTTCTAAAGTTTAGAATAAATTTAATTTTAACTTTTTAGCTCGCTAGCTTGCATGCTTGTTAAATTGTTAGCTTGCTAGTTAGCCGTGCCAAATGTCAACTTTAACCCCCTAATGTCACTTCCTTCCATTTGCCCAACACTCACCTCCCGTAGGGAACACACTTAGCAACACACACAAACACAAGTCTTATTTACTCTAAATGTGTCTAATATATTGGGTAATACCAATGTAAAGGTGACTATAGGGGTGCTATTTCATGTCCTGAGGGCTCTAATAATGGTAAAAAAAAACATATTTAGGAGGGAACACATTCATAGCAACACACACAAACACAAGTCTTATTTACTCTAATTGTGTCGAATATATTGGGTAATACGAATGTAAAGGTGACTATAGGGGTGCTATTTCATGTCCTGAGGGCTCTAATAATGGTAAAAAAAACATATTTAGAAGGTTTTAAACAGGTTTTCTATGCCGTAACAAATATATTTGATTTATACATAACACTGGTAACACAAATATCTTTACGTTCAATGAAGACTTGATAGTTTTTCTTATGATGCACGAATGATTGTTGCTATGGTGATCAATTTTAATCATTCAATTTTTTTACTTTTACATTCGATACAGTAGAAAGATCTTGCCTAATATTTGTATTTTACTTCATGTAGCCATTTGTACAAGTTCTGCTCCCATCCTGTGTGGAAGTGGTTTTAAAATTTGGTGGAATTTTAAATTTGGTGGAATTTTAAATTTGGTGGAATTTTTAATAATTTTTAATTTTTAATTTATGAACCAGTCATGATGTGCTATATATATCACTATATTGACACTTACTATGGTACCCATTATGTCATTGGATGCTCATATCACTTTGGTATGTGACAAAAAATTAAAATAAAAATTTTGTGGAATTTTAAATTTGGTGTAATTTTTAATTTTCACCAAATTTTAAATTCCACCAAATTTTAAAACCCCTTCCACACATTAAATGTAAAATGTAAAATGTAAAATTTAAAATAAAAAATATAATATTTAAAATTTAAAATCTAAATTTAAAATTCAGACAGGCAGGAAGTGAACAAATGTAACAGTTACTGATTGTAAAAGTACCAGATGGAGGGGTAGGATTTAATAAGCTTTGCTTCTTCCTACTCCTTTTGGACATGTGGAACTGGGAACTGATTATGGGATGCATTCAATTGTAATCTGATGCATGTTCAAATGAAATAAAACCATTACCATTACCATTACCATTACCATTACCATTACCATTAACTGCAGTAAAATAATAATTGTTCAAAGAAAATGTCAAAATAATCTAGGATGCTTAGTCTAGGATGTAAAATACCCCCCCCCCCCCTAACCACAAGCAAATCTATTTTTAACACAAGGCTTCCCCATCCAAACCTTCATTGACATGGTTCTATGATTTGATGATCAACATTTGCAATAAAAGTGTCCGTTGCCATAATTCGATTGGCTTCACGTCATCTGAGGAAAGGAGGCTGGAGTGTACGTGCGGCACAGCGGCTGTGCACAGGGAAACGTGCACAGGGTCACCATCCCTGCAGGACCGCCATGTCCTCAGATGGCACACACACTGGTAAACAAAATGTCCAGTATCAAGGTATCATGCTGAAGGAATTAACACAAAACCCAACCTGCTATTTGTTTGTCTGGGATTTGTGATACTTGAAAGGACTAATACCAAATACTGGGTAAATATTGTTGTACTAGCTGTTAATTATTAGCCACTATTCAATTGAATGAGTATGAATAAGTAGGGCAAATAGTACAAGTGCTTTAAATGCTAACACTGAAGTGCCTAGCTCTCTATCACAAAATATATATTAATGAATAAAACTTGCTGTTTTGCAGTTGATACAAATAATAATAAAATTATGATATTATAATTATTAAGAATATAATTATATTATAATTATTATTTGCATATTATTATTATTATTATTATATATTTTTATTATATAATTATATATAATATAATAATTTTTATTTTATTATTATTATTATATTATTATATATATCATATATAATGTAATAATTATTATTTCTATATTATTATTATTATTCTATATTATTATTATACATAATAATAATACATTTTATTTGTATAGCGCTTTTCAAAATACTCAAAGACACTTTACAGAAGAATGGAGTTGAATAAAAGCAAGCAATTTTTAATTTTAAATAATAATAATATTATAATATTATAATTATTAAGAATATAATTATATTCTAATTATTATTATTTGCATATTATTATTATATATTATTATTATTATTATATAATTATATATTATTATTTTATTTGTATATTATTATTATGATATTATTATATATATCATATATAATATAATAATTTTTATTTGTATATTATTATTATTATTATATATTGTTATTATACATAATAATAATACATTTAATTTGTATAGCGCTTTTCAAAATACTCAAAAGACACTTTACAGAAGAATGGAGTTGAATAAAAGCAATTTTAAATTTTAAATTTTAAATTTTAAATTTTAAATTTTAAATTTTAAATTTTAAATTTTAAATTTTTTAAACTCCATGCCAAATTTCATTTCATTCAATTGTGTCTAATATATTTGGCAATACGAATGTAAAGGTGATTATAGGGGTGTTATTTAATGTCCTGAGGGCTCTAATAATGGTAAAAAAAAAAACATATTTAAAAGGTTTTAAACAGGTTTTCTGGATGTGTTTAAAAACAACAACATTTAACTGGTGTATAAAAAGTCTCACGTGTGAGTTTCAGGGATTTGCCGAGCATCTGTACCGTGTCTGGAAACCCACGTGTCTCGTGTGTGGGTGCTGGTGCGTGTGTGTCCTCATGTGCGTGCGATTGTTTTGGATTTTGATGAGTTTGTAAGAAGCCCTGCGGGATGAACTTTCCCCTACTTCTCACAAGGAAGCATTCCTGATTCATGCTCGAAAACCAGCAGCGACCCCCCCCACTCCCCCCATACATTCATCCACATAAGTATGCCCATACGTCACAGTTGTCCCTTTGATTTTTCCACATATAACTTGACATCATTAGAAGCATGATTCATTTGTTCCAGAAGGTCCAACTCTAACCGAAATATTCTCGTTTTCCCATAAGAAATGTCAGAAATCCAGAAAAACAAAACTGTAAACAAAAAGTATAACAATAACTGTTTGACTATAATAATTCATCACACAGCAACTTAACATTCAAAAGGTATACGGAATAAATGATCAAGCTTGCACCAAAATGAGTTTAAAATGTACAACAACAAAAAAACAGTTAAAGGCTTCCCGTAATGCATTGCCCCCAATGGGGCGCTGCAATGACGTCAGCCTCCCTCTGGGCTTCTCCGGTTCCCTCTGGCGGACAGAGGCATCATTTTAAATCACATACAGTATTTACAATCTAAAGGCAAAACTTGGAAATAATTATCATAGCATGTCATCACGTTCGCGTCAATATCATTATCAGCAGAAAAAAATATTCCAATATGAACCTATATCTCATTTTTATGCCAGTTTCTGCCGAAAATATCAGTATTATTAGTGGACATCCCTCGTTATTAATACTTGTTAGTATCAACATCTCATTTGGAGAATGTGCCAATAATTAATAAATCACAGGTTTAAGCTGACAAATTATAATTTTACACCAAAAATATTCCAATATGAACCGATATCTAATTTTTTTTTGCCAGTTTCTGCCGAAAATATCAGTCAAAAACAATATTAGTGGACATCCCTCGTTATTCATACTTGTTAGTATCAACATGTCATTTGGACAATGTGCCAATAATAAATGAATCACAAGTTTAAGATGAGAAATTATAATGTTACACCAAAAATATTCAAATATGAACCGATATCTAATATTTTTCCCAGTTTCTGCCAAAAATATCACTCAAAAACAATATTAGTGGACATCCCTCATTATTAATACTTGTTATGCCAGTTTCTGCCGAAAATATCAGTCAAAAACGATATTAGTGGACATCCCTCGTTATTAATACTTGTTAGTATCAACATGTCATTTGGACAATGCGCCAGTAATAAAAGAATCACGGGTTTAAGCTGAGAAATTATAATTTCACACCAAAAATATTCCAATATGAACCGATATCTCATTTTTATGCCAGTTTCTGCCAAAAATTTCAGTCAAAAACAACATGTCATCCTTTTAGCTTCATTTGGAGAATGTGCCAATAATTAATAAATCACGGGTTTAAGCTGAGAAATTATAATTTTACACCAAAAATATTCCAATATGAACTGATATCTAATTTTTTTTGCCAGTTTCTGCCGAAAATATCAGTCAAAAACAATATTAGTGGACATCCCTCATTATTAATACTTGTTGTGCCAGTTTCTGCCGAAAATATCAGTCAAAAACAATATTAGTGGACATCCCTCGTTATTAATACTTGTTATGCCAGTTTCTGCCAAAAATATCAGTCAAAAACAATATTAGTGGACATCCCTCGTTATTAATACTTGTTAGTATCAACATGTCATTTGGAGAATGTGCCAATAATTAATGAATTACGGGTTTAAGCTGAGAAATTATAATTTTACACCAAAAATATTCCAATATGAACCGATATCTAATTTTTTTTTGCCATTTTCTGCCGAAAATATCAGTCAAAAACAATATTAGTGGACATCCCTCATTATTAATACCTATTATGCCAGTTTCTGCCAAAAATATCAGTCAAAAACAATATTAGTGGACATCCCTCATTATTAATACTTGTTATGCCAGTTTCTGCCGAAAATATCAGTCAAAAACAATATTAGTGGACATCCCTCATTATTAATACTTGTTTGACAATGTGCCAATAATAAATGAATCACGGGTTTAAGCTGAGAAATTATAATTTCACACCAAAAATATTCCAATATGACCCGATATCACATTTTTATGCCAGTTTCTGCCAAAAATTTCAGTCAAAAACAACATGTCATCCTTTTAGCTTCATTTGGACAACGTGCCAATAATAAATGAATCACGGGTTTAAGCTGAGAAATTATAATTTTACACCAAAAATATTCCAATATGAACCGATATCTAATTTTTTTTGGCAGTTTCTGCTGAAAATATCAGTCAAAAACGATATTAGTGGACATCCCTCGTTATTAATACTTGTTATTCCAGTTTCTGCCGAAAATAATTTTACACCAAAAATGTTCCAATATGAACCGATATCTCGTGTTTTTTGCCAGTTTCTGCCGAAAATATCAGTCAAAAACAATATTATTATAGTATATTTATTTGTATATTGTATGCAAATAAATAATGACTGAATAAAAGATTTAAAAAAGTATATAATGCCTTTTACAGGTTTTAAAGTGTGTGTTTCAATGGTTGACTGGTATTTGTATTTAAATTAAAAATGCAGAAATGCAAAAATTACGAGAAAAATGCAAAATTTTAGAATTCTTCACCTCCTCGTGTCTCCGCTAGAAATAAAGAGCTTTCATTTCATCATCATACAATCAGTGACATTGATGAGTTGTTCCACGCCCCCAAACCTCCCCCCTGCGCCCGCCTCCAAACCCCACCTCCGGCCAATCAGCTGCAGCGCTCAGCTATAAAAACTTCCCAACACAAACCAAGAAAAAGCAGCACGGAAAAATCCAAAGAGACCAAAGATGAAAATACCTCAGCTTTCCCTTCTCCTCCTCCTTCTCGTCCTCCTTCTCGGTCTGATGAATGCAGCAGCAGGCTTCCCTGCAGACCGAAGGGACAAGCAAGCCTCCTGGGACGACGTCAACGTGGTGGCTCACGGTTTACTTCAGCTGGGCCAAGGTCTGAAGGAGCATGTGGACAAGACCAAAGTCCAGATGAGGGACATCGCCGGCAAACTGAAAGCCTTCAACAGCACCTTGACTGCACTTGAGAGGAAGCAGCAGGAGCAGGATGACATCGTCAAGGTGGAAGCCGCGGAGGAGGTGATGAAGCACAACAAGGAGAACATCCACTCCCGCGTGGACAGACTTGAGAAGAAAATGGAGGAAGTTCTTCAAGTGATACCTAACTCCAGTTTCAGCGATGCCGACTCAGCGATTCCATTCATCCAGGTGAGAAGAAAAACTTGATCCGAGTCAGACGGCGGGAAGAAAAACAAATCATCAAAAGTGTCCAAAATGCGTTCGCAGAGCGTCGTGGCTGCTCAGAACAGACGTATGGACCAGCTGGTGGACAAGATCAGGCAGCAACAAGACAAGCTGGAGAAGCAGAGCTTACACCTGCAGGCGCTGCAGAACAAGGTGAGTAAAAAGCGTCTCCGTTCGTGTTTTCGCACCATCAACCTGCTACCCCCCCAAAAAAATGTGTCATTCCTCCAGGTTGCACACAAGGGGGTCAAATCGCACAGGTGGAGGGATGAGGAGACCACACTGAGGGGCGACGCCCCACCGAGTGACACCAAAAATGGTAAAGTATTTTTCAGACGCAAACAACTGCATTATTAGAGCCCTCTAGACATGAACTAACACCCCTATAATATTTGAATTTCCACAAAGTAGAATAAATTTAATATTTTCAGCATAGAAAACCTGTTTACCACCTTGTAGATATAGTTTTTAACATTATTAGAGCCCTCCAGACATAAACTAACACCCCTATAATAAGTGAATTTCCGCAAAGTAGAATAAATTGAATATTTTCAGCATAGAAAAACGTGTTTACCACCTTGTAGATATAGTTTTTAACATTATTAGAGCCCTCCAGACATGAACTAACACCCCTATAATAATTGAATTGCCACAAAAAAAATGAAGTTGCAATTTTTGGAAAATTAGGTTGAGTAAAATTTAGGATGTTAAGAGAAATGAAGTGTAAATATTAAGAAAACAGTGTTTGTCATTTTATGAGAATAAAGTCCTAAATAAATAAGGTCATAATAATTGGAGTAAAAAAAAAAAAGTCATCTTACAAGAAAAATAACATGTAATATTATGAGAATAAAGTTGGAATAAAATATGAATATATATAAAAAAATATAAAAAAAAAATGAAGTTGCAATTTTTGAAAAATTAGGTTGAGTAAAATTTAGGATGTTAAGAGAAATGAAGTGTAAATATTAAGAAAACAGCGTTTGTCATTTTATGAGAATAAAGTCATAATATTCAAAGGAAAATAGAAAAAAAGTCGCTAATTTTAGAAAATTAGGTTACCGAAAAGTTGTGATATTAGAGAAATAAAGTCCTAAATAAATAAGGTCATAATAATTGGAGTAAAAAAAAAATAGTCATCTTACAAGAAAAATAACATGTAATATTATGAGAATAAAGTTGGAATAAAATATAAATATATATTAAAAAAATATATAAAAAAAAAAAATGAAGTTGCAATTTTTGGAAAATTAGGCTGAAGAAATTGAGGATGTTAAGAGAAATGAAGTGTAAATATTAAGAAAACAGCGTTTGTCATTTTATGAGAATAAAGTCATAATATTCAAAGGAAAAACACTGTAATTTTTTGCAGTGGAAATAGTGCAGAAAAATGGTGAACAATAGAATTATTATAACTTCTTAGCATACATAATAAAGGTAAAATCTCAGAGATGTGAGACCCGATGGAAAGATTAAACATCCACATTTGCGTTATAGATAACAAAGCAAATGAAGACCTCGTGCCGCAATTTGGCCACCCTGATTTCAAGTAACAATGTAAAGAAAGAAAGAAACTTTGCTCCTGAGAATATAAAAGTGGCCTCGTTGGCTGGGCTGTTTGCAGACGGTCCAAAGATCAGGAAAATGAGATCACCGGCTTGAGATCTCATCCGCTCTTATCTTTCACGATGTGACGCCAACTTGCATTGTCGGAATGATCAGAATGTTTGTGTTTTTTTTTGTTGTTCAGGCTTAGCTCGAGATTGCCACGATCTTTTTCTCCACGGGCGGCGAGTCAGCGGCATCTACGCCATCCAACCGCACAACTCGCAGCCATTCAACGTCCTCTGTGAAATGACCTCAGGTGAGAACCAGAACGAATCGTTCATCTTGCTTAATTGGTTCCAGACTATGATAAGTCAATTAGAATATTTTTTATAGTAGAGCATAGAAAACCTGTTTAAGGCTTTCTAAATACATTTTTAACATCATTAAAGCCCTCTAGACATGAAATAGCACCCCTACAATAAGTGAATTTCCACAAAGTAGGATAAATTGAATCTTTTCAGCATAGAAAACCTGTTTACCATCTTGTAGATATGTTTTTTTAGCATCATTAGAGCCCTCTAGACATGAACTAACACCCCTATAATAAGTGAATTACCGCAAAGTAGGATAAATTGAATATTTTCAGCATAGAAAACCTGTTTACCACCTTCTAGATATGTTTTTTTAGCATTATTAGAGACCTCTAGACATGAACTAACACCCCTATAATAATTGAATTGCCACAAAGTAAGATAAATTGAATATATTCAGCATAGAAAAACGTGTTTACCACCTTCTAGATATGTTTTACTAGCATTATTAGAGACCTCTAGACATGAACTAGCACCCCTATAATAAGTGAATTTCCACAAAGTAGGATAAATCGAATATTTTCAGCATAGAAAAACGTGTTTACCACCTTGTAGATATGGTTTTTAACATTATTAGAGCCCTCTAGACATGAACTAACACCCCTATAATAAGTGAATTACCGCAAAGTAGGATAAATTTAATATTTTCAGCATAGAAAAACGTGTTTACCACCTTGTAGATATAGTTTTTAACATTATTAGAGCCCTCTAGACATGAACTAACACCCCTATAATAAGTGAATTAACACAAAGTAGGATAAATTGAATATATTCAGCATAGAAAAACGTGTTTACCACCTTATAGATATAGTTTTTAACATTATTAGAGCCCTCTAGACATGAACTAACACCCCTATAATAAGTGAATTTCCACAAAGTAGGATAAATTGAATATATTCATCATAAAAAAACCTGTTTACCACCTTGTAGATATAGTTTTTAACATTATTTTAGAGCCCTGTAGACATGAACTAACACCCCTATAATAAGTGAATTTCCACAAAGTAGGATAAATTGAATCTTTTCAGCATAGAAAACCTGTTTACCACCTTGTAGATATGTTTTTTTAGCATCATTAGAGCCCTCTAGACATGAACTAACACCCCTATAATAAGTGAATTACCGCAAAGTAGGATAAATTGAATATTTTCAGCATAGAAAACCTGTTTACCACCTTCTAGATATGTTTTTTTAGCATTATTAGAGACCTCTAGACATGAACTAACACCCCTATAATAATTGAATTGCCACAAAGTAAGATAAATTGAATATATTCAGCATAGAAAAACGTGTTTACCACCTTCTAGATATGTTTTACTAGCATTATTAGAGACCTCTAGACATGAACTAGCACCCCTATAATAAGTGAATTTCCACAAAGTAGGATAAATCGAATATTTTCAGCATAGAAAAACGTGTTTACCACCTTGTAGATATGGTTTTTAACATTATTAGAGCCCTCTAGACATGAACTAACACCCCTATAATAAGTGAATTACCGCAAAGTAGGATAAATTTAATATTTTCAGCATAGAAAAACGTGTTTACCACCTTGTAGATATAGTTTTTAACATTATTAGAGCCCTCTAGACATGAACTAACACCCCTATAATAAGTGAATTAACACAAAGTAGGATAAATTGAATATATTCAGCATAGAAAAACGTGTTTACCACCTTATAGATATAGTTTTTAACATTATTAGAGCCCTCTAGACATGAACTAACACCCCTATAATAAGTGAATTTCCACAAAGTAGGATAAATTGAATATATTCATCATAAAAAAACCTGTTTACCACCTTGTAGATATAGTTTTTAACATTATTTTAGAGCCCTGTAGACATGAACTAACACCCCTATAATAAGTGAATTTCCACAAAGTAGGATAAATTGAATCTTTTCAGCATAGAAAACCTGTTTACCACCTTGTAGATATGTTTTTTTAGCATTATTAGAGCCCTCTAGACATGAACTAACACCCCTATAATAAGTGAATTACCGCAAAGTAGGATAAATTAAATATTTTCAGCATAGAAAAATGTGTTTACCACCTTGTAGATATAGTTTTTAACATTATTAGAGCCCTCTAGACATGAACTAACACCCCTATAATAATTGAATTGCCACAAAGTAGGATAAATTGAATATATTCAGCATAGAAAAACGTGTTTACCACCTTCTAGATATGTTTTACTAGCATTATTAGAGACCTCTAGACATGAACTAGCACCCCTATAATAAGTGAATTTCCACAAAGTAGGATAAATCGAATATTTTCAGCATAGAAAAACGTGTTTACCACCTTCTAGATATGTTTTTTTAGCATTATTAGAGCCCTCTAGACATGAACTAACACCCCTATAATAAGTGAATTACCGCAAAGTAGGATAAATTGAATATTTTCAGCATAGAAAAACGTGTTTACCACCTTGTAGATA
Organism: Doryrhamphus excisus; assembly: GCF_030265055.1. Taxonomy (NCBI): domain Eukaryota; kingdom Metazoa; phylum Chordata; class Actinopteri; order Syngnathiformes; family Syngnathidae; genus Doryrhamphus; species Doryrhamphus excisus. The sequence continues at coordinate 2,234,389 of NC_080470.1, forward strand.
TGGTTTTTAACATTATTAGAGCCCTCTAGACATGAACTAACACCCCTATAATAATTGAATTGCCACAAAGTAAGATAAATTGAATATATTCAGCATAGAAAAACGTGTTTACCACCTTGTAGATATGTTTTACTAGCATTATTAGAGACCTCTAGACATGCACTAGCACCCCTATAATAAGTGAATTTCCACAAAGTAGGATAAATTGAATATATTCAGCATAGTAAACCTGTTTACCACCTTGTAGATATGGTTTTTAACATCATTAGAGCCCTCTAGACATTAACTAACACCCCTATAATAATTGAATTGCCACAAAGTAAGATAAATTGAATATATTCAGCATAGAAAAACGTGTTTACCACCTTCTAGATATGTTTTACTAGCATTATTAGAGACCTCTAGACATGAACTAGCACCCCTATAATAAGTGAATTTCCACAAAGTAGGATAAATCGAATATTTTCAGCATAGAAAACCTGTTTACCACCTTCTAGATATGTTTTTTTAGCATTATTAGAGACCTCTAGACATGAACTAACACCCCTATAATAATTGAATTACCGCAAAGTAAGATAAATTGAATATATTCAGCATAGAAAACCTGTTTACCACCTTGTAGATATAGTTTTTAACATTATTAGAGCCCTCTAGACATGAACTAACACCCCTATAATAAGTGAATTTCCACAAAGTAGGATAAATTGAATCTTTTCAGCATAGAAAACCTGTTTACCATCTTGTAGATATGTTTTTTTAGCATCATTAGAGCCCTCTAGACATGAACTAACACCCCTATAATAAGTGAATTACCGCAAAGTAGGATAAATTGAATATTTTCAGCATAGAAAACCTGTTTACCACCTTCTAGATATGTTTTTTTTAGCATTATTAGAGCCCTCTAGACATGAACTAACACCCCTATAATAATTGAATTGCCACAAAGTAAGATAAATTGAATATATTCAGCATAGAAAAACGTGTTTACCACCTTCTAGATATGTTTTACTAGCATTATTAGAGACCTCTAGACATGAACTAGCACCCCTATAATAAGTGAATTTCCGCAAAGTAGGATAAATTTAATATTTTCAGCATAGAAAACATGTTTACCACCTTGTAGATATGGTTTTTAACATTATGAGAGCCCTCTAGACATGAACTAACACCCCTATAATAAGTGAATTTCCGGTCTCCGGTTTCCTCCCACATTCCAAAAACATGCTAGGTTAATTAGCCACAAATTATCCATAGGTATGAATGTGAGTGTGAATGGTTGTTTGTCTATATGTGCCCTGTGATTGGCTGGCTGGCCACCAGTCCAGGGTGTACCCCGCCTCTCTTGCCCGACAACAACTGGGATAGGCTCCAGCACCCCCACAACAGTATCACTCGGATACTGTGAACATCCAGCAGCAACACAACATTTTGGCATGACTACTATTTTGATGAAAAATATACTGAACCAGGGCTGCACAGCGGTCGAGTGGTTAGCGTGCAGACCTCACAGCTGGGAGACCAGGGTTCAATTCCACACTCGTCTATCTCTGTGTGGAGTTTCCATGTTCTCCCCGTGAATGCGTGGGTTTTTTTTCCGGGTACTCCGGTTTCCTCCCAGCGACCTTTGTGAGGAAAAGCGGTAGAAAATGAATAAATGAATAAAAATATATATTTTTTTGCTTTCCCAGAAGGTGGATGGACCATCATCCAGAAGCGTCTTGACGGATCCCAGAGTTTTAACCATCTTTGGGAGAGCTATAAAAAAGGATTCGGGAGCCTAAACAGTAAGTACAAATCATAAATTTACGTCACAAAACTTAAATTAAAAATTAAATTTACCTCCGTCAGGTGAATTCTGGTTGGGATTGGAGAACATTCACACCATCTCACAACAAGGCCAGTACCTACTACAGGTGGAGCTCTCCGATTGGGCGGGACAGATCCAAGCCACTCGTTATCACTTCCGACTTGATGGAGAGGAGAAGAAATACGCTCTCCACGTGGAGCAGGAGTCCACATCGGGATCTAAGGAGGCGCTAAGCATCCTGACCGGACCTTCAGGTCTTCCCTTCTCCACCGTCGACAGCGACAATGACTTCGCTGCCGACGCCAACTGCGCCGAACTTCACTCAGGTACGCTTTGTTTACACGGACATGTGACACATATCGAATATTCGAAACCAACAGACAATTTTTCTTGTAGGTGGTTGGTGGTTCAGCAACTGCGGGGAATCGAACCTCAACGGGAAATATCCCAGACGGCTCGGCTTGGTCAAGAGGTCGCAGCCGAGGAGGATGTTTTGGGTGAACACCAAGGGAGAAAATAATCCACTGAGGACAACTCTTCTGAAGTTGGCTCCTACGTCCATAAACCAACAATAAAGTCCCAAGCATGAGAAGCAATGAAAGACTGCAAAAAAACAAAAACATGCACATTTATTATGTATTTATTTATTTATAAGCTGTATATTATTCTCTCTATAAATATTTTATGCTGAAAACATATTATTTGTAAAAAAAAAATAAAAATAAAGGGGACCTATTATGCTTTTTCCACTTTTCTGACCCATAAATCTTGTACTAAAGATGCCAAACTTTCATACAATAATTAGGAAGTGAGCCCTGAAAGAAGTTTGGGATGGCTCAAAACGCTCGGTATCAGAAGGCGTGGTAAAAAGTGTCCCTTTGTGATGTCACAGAGGGACAGACTTCCTTATATGGGCCTGGCTGTAAGCCGGATAAGCCCTTCCCCTAAGCGCTCCTTCTCTGTTTATAATGTTAGCGATGCCTCAAAAGGGTAATTCCTAAAGGCGCCACCATCAGGTAGAAGTGGTTGGAATTCCTGATTCCCGACCAGATTCCTGATTCCCGACCAGAAATGACATTTCACACAGGACCGTTTCGTGACCAGCTGGACTAGCCGACAAACTTGCTGAACCCCAACGCCTTTCCGCCGTTACTTTAGTTTATCTGTGTCCTAACTGTCTAAGGTTATCTGTGTAGCATTATAGAGTGTGCATTATATAAGTAGCGGGGTTGCTAATAGTCTTTTTTCATTCATTCATTTTCTTCCGCTTTTTCCTCACGAGGGTCGCGGGGGTTGCTGGAGCCTATCCCAGCTGTCTTTGGGCGAGAGGCGGGGTACACCCTGGACTGGTCGCCAGCCAATCACAGGGCACATATAGACAAACAACCATTCACACTCACATTCATACCTATGGACAATTTGGAGTCGCTAATTAACCTAGCATGTTTTTGGAATGTGGGAGGAAACCGGAGTACCCGGAGAAAACCCACGCATGCACGGGGAGAACATGCAAACTCCACACAGAGATAGCCGAGGGTGGAATCGATCCCTAGTCCTCCTAGCTGTGAGATCTGTGCACTAACCACTGGACCACTGTGCCGCCCCAATAGCCTTTTTCCCCCACCACAATTAGTGACTCTACCCAGGTTTTTTAAAACACCGGTAGTCCTGCAAAACACACTAGACCAGGGGTCTCAAACACACGGCCCGCGAGCCAAATGTGGCCCGCAGGACACTAGTTTGAGGCCCCCGCCTTGATATGAAAGTTTAATGTTAGTGCGGCCCGCGCAAGTTTGATATGGATGCTGTATGGTATCATGTACCAAGAAAAAATTATTACTATTAATTATTATTATTAATTATTATTTACATATTGCGCAACTGCAGGGTCTTGAGACACATGCTAACGCGCAAACTAGAGAGCTAGCGTCCTAAACGGTAGCCTTCAAGTTATTTCCTTTCAACTTAAATAGCCAAAAACTTACCACTTCCACACGGATAGGGAGGATAACTATTAACAGTTATTTAACCTTTAACATGAACATTAATCAAACGTAATAATTTTTTCTGGGTACATGATACCATACAGCATCCATATCAAACTTGCGCGGGGCCGCACTAACATTAAACTTTCATATCAAGGCGGGGGCCTCAAACTAGTGTCCTGCGGGCCACAGATGGCCCACGGGCCGCGTGTTTGAGACCCCTGATGTAGATGCTGTCTGGTATCATGTACCCAGAAAAAATTATTACGTTTGATTAATGTTCATGTTAAAGGTTAAATAACTGTTAATAGTTATCCTCCCTATCCGTGTGGAAGTGGTAAGTTTTTGGCTATTTAAGTTGAAAGGAAATAACTTGAAGGCTACCGTTTAGGTGGCTAGCTCTCTAGTTTGCGAGTTAGCATGTGTCTCAAGACCCTGCAGTTGCGCAATATGTTGTAAATAAAAAGAGTATAAATGTGACTATAGTCGTGTTTTGTCATGTCTACAGGGCTCTAATAATGCTTTGTTCATTTTAATCTGAAAAAAATAATTTGTCTACCCACCAACTATATGTGGTTTCTTAAGTTTTTATTATTTGCCGTTTTATTATTATTATTATATTTATTTATTACTGATTGATTGATTTTCTTTATTCTTGATTTGTTTATTTATTTTTCATCTTATTTTGTGTAGAAAAATAAAAATTAAGATCAGAGCTTTTCTTGTAGAAAATTGGAACCAAAGCGAAGTTTTTTAATTTTTTTTGTTTTTTTGGGGGGGGGAAACCTGATGCGGCCCAATCTCACCCAGACCCGAGCTCCAGTGGCCCCCAAGTAAATTGAGTTTGAGACCCCTGCACTAATGCTTTATGAAAAAAAAAAAAAAACACAATGTGGAGTTTAACATACCATAAATCCCTTTAAGAACAAAGTCAATCAATATATTTACAGTTTATGGCCATCAGGCACAAATACAAAGCAATATAATGTCATAATTAAAAAAAAAAAAGTGGCATGTGTTTTACACATCCTGCTTGTTACATGTTACATGTGTTTGATTCGATCACCTGTGAGATAATCTTTGGTAATAATAATAATTTGAAACAATAACAATAACTTATACCGGGTTACAATATAATGGAAATTGATGAAAATGTCCTAAATGTTTCTATGTATCTTTTCCAATTACTTCTCCACAGCACTGTTACGTCTCCTTTAAAGTACGCCGGGGAACAAAAAGGGGAACAAATATCTTTTCGCCTGTGTTTTTGTCATTTTAACATAAAAAAAAAATTATAAATATTTAGTTGCATGACAGATTTTTAGAAAAGCTACCGTAAATAAAGGAAAAATGACGAGCTCACCAAAATCCATATAATGACCAGAACTAACCAGAATGCAAAGCAGCTGCCCCCTGGTGGAAAGTCAGCAAAGTGAAAACTGCAGACAAGGTTCAGAGGTTCTGCTGGAGGAAGTGGAGCAGCGTGATCTCGTAGTGTTCTCCAGACTCTGGACACCTAATGCTGTGGCGTTCATTGGGGTACACCTAAAGATGGTTAAAAAAATTGAACATGCATCAGATTACAATTGAATGCATCACATAATCAGTTCACAGTTCCACATGTCCAAAAGGAGTAGGAAGAAGCAAAGCTTATTAAATCCTACCCCTCCATCTGGTACTTTTACAATCAGTAACTGTTACATTTGTTCACTTCCTGCTTTCCTAATATAGTTTAAGTTTTTTTTTTTTAATTTAATTTAATATGAGCATCCAATGCCATAATGGGTACCATAGTAAGTGTCAATATAGTGATATATATAGCACATCATGACTGGTTCAAGACGCTTCATCCTTGTATTTAGCAAACATCAACTGCTTTTTTTGAAGTAATATTTTATCTATGTATGTATTTATTCCTTCATTTTTATTTTTTCTGTTTTTATTGAAGCCAAACCAAATTTACAAATGGTCTCAAAATATAGGATAGAAATTTTCCAATAGTTATTATTTTTATTTAAGTCATTCTAGTTGTTTTTTTTTGTAGAATTTTATTTTACAATTATTTGTATTATTTTATTTACGACTTTTATTTACGTCTTTCTTATTTTGGAATTATTTGTATTATTTTGTAGACTTATTTAAGTTATTTTTGCTTTTGAATTATTTCTATTTTTTGCCATTTATTTATATTTATATTTATATTTATATTTATATTTATATTTATATTTATATTTATATTTATATTTATATTTATATTTATATTTATATTTATATTTATATTTATATTTATATTTATATTTATATTTATATTTATATTTATATTTATTTCATTTATTATTCATTTATTTATTTAATAAAGTGATTTTTGTTTTTGAATTATTTTTTGAATTATTGATATAATTGTTGTAGACTTTTATTTCATTCATTTTTATTTTGGAATATTTGTTTTATGATTTATAAGACTTTTAAGTCATTTTAATTTTTGAATTATTTCTAAAGTTTCCTTTTTTTAAATTCTTTGTATCTTTTTTTTTTTTTTAGATTTTTGTCATTTAAACTTTTCTGTATTTTTATTATTTTTTAGACTCATATTTAAGTTTTATTTTTTAGACTATGAAGTATTTTTTTTTCTTTTGTCACGTACCAAAGTACTCGGTGATATGAGCATCCAATGACATAATGGGTACCATAGTAAGTGTCAATATAGTGATATAAAAATAGTGACATTTTTAGCTAATTGCTTATTTTTAGCCTTATGCATTATTTTAGCTGTTTAAGATATATATGCTTTCTTTTGTATTAAACCTGCTTAAAACATTTTTGGGAAGGGGGTGTAAAGGCTTAAACTAGTGTACATTTAAAACTACTGTCTCCTACCTGAAGGTTGTATGGTTTCCCTGCCCGGATAAGTTGGGACACCAGGAAGTTGGTGTGAAAAAAGTGCACATTCTCGTCGAGAAACCCATGCAGGATCAGTAGCCTGTTTGGTCTGTGGGGAATAACAGCAGGTTATGTCATGTTTTATACATCGCTCTAGAACAGGGGTGTCCAAAGTGTGGCTTGGGGGCCATTCAAAGCCACTAACTGTTTTATTATTGGGCCAGCGGAATATTCTAAAAATATAACTCAACAAAAAAACAAACAAAAAACACAATAGCTGGCTGCATGGTGATGCACAAGTGGTTAGCGCGCAGGCCACACAGCTAGGAGACCCGTGTTCGATTCCACCCTCAGCCATCTCTATGTGTGGAGTTTGCATGTTCTCCCCGTGCATGCGCTTTTTTTCTACTGCTTTTTCCTCACGAGGGTCACAGAGGGTGCTGGAGCCTATCCCAGCTGTCTTTGGGCGAGAGGCGGGGTACACCCTGGACTGGTCGCCAACCAATCACAGGGCACATATAGACAAACAACCATTCACACTCACATTCATACCTATGGACTATTTGGAGTCGCTAATTAACCTAGCATGTTTTTGGAATGTGGGAGGAAACCGGAGTACCCGGAGAAAACCCACGACTCCACACAGGGATGGCCGAGGATGGAATTGAACTCGGGTGTCCTAACTGTGAAGCCTGTGTGCTAACCACCCGGCCTCTGTGCAGCCCTGGTTCAGTATATTTTTCATCAAAATAGTAGTCATGCCAAAATGTTGTGTTGCTGCTGGATGTTCACAGTATCCGAGTGATACTCTCGCGGGGGTGCTGGAGCCTATCCCAGTAATCGAGAGGCGGAGTACACCCTGGACTGGTGGCCAGCCAATCACAGGGCACATATAGACAAACAACCATTCACACTCACATTCATACCTATGGACAATTTGGAGTCGCTAATTAACCTAGCATGTTTTTGGAATGTGGGAGGAAACCGGAGTACCCGGAGAAAACCCACGCATGCACGGGGAGAACATGCAAACTCCACACAGAGAGATGGCCGAGGATGGAATTGAACTCGGGTCTCCTAGCTGTGAAGCCTGTGTGCTAACCACCCGGCCTCTGTGCAGCCCTGGTTCAGTATATTTTTCATCAAAATAGTAGTCATGCCAAAATGTTGTGTTGCTGCTGGATGTTCACAGTATCCGAGTGATACTGTCGTAGGGGGTGCTGGAGCCTATCCCAGCTGTCTTCAGGCGAGAGAGGCGGGGTACACCCTGGACTGGTGGCCATTAGGGAACTTACTTACTCATTAGGGAACTTGTTGACATGCAGGGCAACAGAGCAGGCCTCGTAGCCCACTTGGTTGTTTTCGGGGGTGCCCAAGTACCGCTCGGTGTAACCGGTGTCGTACGCCATCCACAAAGTCACCGGTGCACCCGCGATGGAAACCTGAATGAACCACAACAATATTCTCTTATTCTAATATAATATAATATTTTTTTTCTGCAAAAATCTAGTGTTTACCTTGAAGATATCGGGTCTGTGAATGAGGCCCATGAGCGAGAGGAAGCCCCCATACGACCACCCATGAATGGCAACGCGATTCAAGTCCACAAACTTGTACTTGTCTGCCACATAGTGCAAACCTTCCACCTGGTCTTCGATCTCCACCTGACCCTGAAAACGAGATAATAATGATAAAATTGATGCTTTCATGGAACCTGCGTACAAAAGGCAAGCAATACCATTTTGTCCTTCACGGCTCCTTCAAACTCGAGTCCTCTCTGACAGGAGCCCCGCCCATCGATGATGAGCACAGCGTAACCAAGACTTGCTAGTATGCTTAGCTGCTGGTACTTCACACCCTTATACGAGTTATTCACCAACTGGACCTGGCAGAAAAGGAATATGTCTCTGGTAAAAAAACACTAAAAACATATTAAAGAGGAACTATTATGTATATGGCGCGGTGGTCGAGTGGTTAGCGCGCAGACCTAACAGCTAGGAGACCAGGGTTCAATTCATGCGTGGGTTTTCTCCGGGTACTCCGGTTTCCTCCCACATTCCAAAAACATGCTAGGTTAATTAGCGACTCCAAATTGTCCATAGGTATGAATGTGAGTGTGAATGGTTGTTTGTCTATATGTGCCCTGTGATTGGCTGGCCACCAGTCCAGGGTGTACCCCGCCTCTCTCGCCCGAAGACGGCTGGGATAGGCTCCAGCACCCCCACAACAGTATCACTGGGATACTGTGAACATCCAGCAGCAACACAACATTTTGGCATGACTACTATTTTGATGAAAAATATACTGAACCAGGGCTGCACAGCTGCCGGGTGGTTAGCACACACGCAGGCTTCACAGCTAGGAGACCCGAGTTCAAGTCCAAAATTAAAAATTAAAAATTAAAAATTAAAAATTAAAAATTAAAAATTAAAAATTAAAAATTAAAAATTAAAAATTAAAAATTAAAAATTAAAAATTAAAAATTAAAAATTAAAAATTAATCAGAAAGGCAGGAAGTGAACAAATGTAACAGTTACTGATTGTAAAAGTACCAGATGGAGCGGTAGGATTTAATAAGCTTTGCTTCTTCCTACTCCTTTTGGACATGTGGAACTGTGAACTGATTATGGGATGCGTTCAATTGTAATCTGATGCATGTTCAAATGAAATAAAACCATTATGATGGGCTATATATATATATCACTATATTGACAGTTACTATGGTACCCATTATGTCATTGTATGGTCATATCACCTTGTACTTCAGTACAAGGTGCATTATTAAAAAAACAAAAAAAAATGTATTATGGAAAGCAGGAAGTGAACAAAATTAAAAATTAAAAATTAAAAATTAAAAATTAAAAATTAAAAATTAAAAATTAAAAATTAAAAATTAAAAATTAAAAATTAAAAATTAAAAATTAAATCAGAAAGGCAGGAAGTGAACAAATGTAACGGTTACTGATTGTAAAAGTACCAGAGGGAGGGGTAGGATTTAATAAGCTTTGCTTCTTCCTACTCCTTTTGGACATGTGGAACTGTGAACTGATTATGTGATGCATTCAATTGTAATCTGATGCATGTTCAAATGAAATAAAAGCATTATGATGGGCTATATATATATATATCACTATATTGACACTTACTATGGTACCCATTATGTCATTGGATGCTCATATCACCTTGTACTTTGGTACGAGGTGCATTATTAAAAAAAACAAAAAAAATGTATTATGGAAAGCAGGAAGTGAACAAAATAAAAAATAAAAAATAAAAAATAAAAAATAAAAAATAAAAAATAAAAAATAAAAAATAAAAAATAAAAAATAAAAAATAAAAAATAAAAAATAAAAAATAAAAAAATAAAAATTAAAAATTAAAAATTAAAATAAAAAAATAAAAAATAAAAAATTAAAGAAATGAAACCATTACCATTAAACAAAAGAGCAATACACATTCAACTATCCATCATAGGAAACACGTAACAGGTTCTTGAATAGATCACGACAACAACCAAGATACAAACAATATGAAATGAGAATAATGATCTCAAACCTGAGGGCCACCGTAGACAAAGACAACTGTGGGATATTTCCTCCCCGGGACCAAGTTGTCTGGTTTGTACAAGAGGCCGTAAATCTGGAAGCCAGACTTCCCTAAGAAGCTAAAGATCTCAGGATGAGTGTAATTGGGCGGGTAGCCTGCAAGTAAAAGTGAATGTATTGGTGAATTAATTTGTAAAACACATTATCGATGTTTATTATCGATTAACATGGGAGAGAAAACATGCATATTTAATATATCACAAATGAAAAACATATATATATATATATTTTAGTACCAGAGGGCTCCATCAGACTTGCCCAGAACTCAGGCTCTTTGTGCAGCGGGTTGTCGTCTTTGCTATTCAGTTTGTAGACATGAACACAGGGTGTGCTGGTCAGGCTGCTGTAGTGGCTGACAAACATGTCAAATGTCTGTGCAAAAGGACAAAAGTGGGACACAAATGAATGAAATCAGAAAAACAAAGCGATTAAAGCAATTAAATTAAAATTAAATTTAGCATCTGTGCTATTTAACAGTAGGAGTTGGAAACAGAAAAAAAATAACCGCATGTCAGTGTGAGCGGAAAAAATGATTAATTCTCCAACTTAGTGTTACGCCGCTGTGTGTGTGTGTGTGTGCACGTACGTACATGGCTCACAGAGCAGCTGTGGGAGAAACCAGGCTTTGTGAGTCGAACAATTTCCCCCGGAGACTCATAGCTCACAACGTACAAGTGATGCTCCAGCGGTGAGTCTTTGGTTCCCTGGAAGTACACCAGCTTGTCTCTCTCGTCCACCCAAATCTGAGGATTGGATGACCGCTGTATCAAATCAAGCATAAAACACAAGTCAGAAGAATATAAATTACTATTTTTTTATTAGCATCATCACTTTTCCTGCAAGGACATGCAACACAAAGTGCTTTACAGAATTAAAAACAATTACCACAATTAAAAAGAAAAACAATTACAAAGCCACTATGAGCTGGAAACCTCATATTACAAATATATACAACATAAAGTGGCCAGAAATATTACAATATTAAACAAAGCAAAAATTTGTTCTCAATCAGAAATCACTCCACACTCTTTATTGCTCTCTGGTTCTACCATATCTTACTTATTGTGTGGAAATATGGGATAATAACTATAAAAAAAATCTTCACTCGCTAAATGTACTGCAAAAAAGGCCAGTAAGGATAATTCATAATGCCGCCTACAGAGAACATACTAACTCCTTATTTCTAAAATCACTTATCTTACTATGGTACCCATTATGTAATTGGATGCTCATATCATATTAAAAAAAAAATAAATAAAAAAAATAAAAATAAAAAAATAAAAAATAAAAAATAAAAAATAAAAAATAAAAAATAAAAAATAAAAAATAAAAAATAAAAAATAAAAATACAAAATACAAAATACAAAATAAAAAATAAAAAATAAAAAATAAAATGGATTGAGTAAGGAAGTCAAACAATGCACAATGATGAGCCAATTCAAGAAACAATACAAGCAGTTGATGTTTGCTAAATACAAGGATGAAGAGTCTTGAACCAGTCATGATGTGCTATATATATCACTATATTGACACTTACTATGGTACCCATTATGGCATTGGATGCTCATATCACCTCCTACTTCGGTACGTGACAAAAATAAAATAAAAAATAAAAACAAAAAAAAAGTAAAATAATTTTTTTTTTTACATTTTTAAATAAAAAACTTTTTTTTTTAATTTTTAAAAAATTCACAATTAAAAAATTTAAAAAATGTACAATTAAAAAAAAACTTAAACTAGATTAGGAAAGCATGAAGTGAACAAATGTAACAGTTACTGATTGTAAAAGTACCAGATGGAGGGGTAGGATTTAATAAGCTTTGCTTCTTCCTACTCCTTTTGGACATGTGGAACTGGGAACTGATTATGGGATGCATTCAATTGTAATCTGATGCATGTTCAAATGAAATAAAACCATGACCATTACCATACTTATTCTACTGTAATAAAATGTATGGGAGTGCATCCATTGTAGCACAAGGACCACCTGTATTTACCAAATGAGCGAGGCTTCATGACTAGTTAATTTGAACAATACAAAAGCATATTATACAGACGTGAACACATATATACAACCTTTGCGCCTTGAGTGGCCAACACCTCCCACTCTCCACTGGTTAGTGCCACCTCCTCCTTGATTGGACACTTGAAATTATCTGGTGAAATCACGTAAAGACAACTGGTTACAAAGTACACAAACAGTGGGGGACATGAGCAACATGGTGTTAATTTAGATTTAGATGTAGACAGACTTGCTATGAATAGTATACTGTATAGCAGGGGTCTCAAACATGCGGCACTAGTTTGAGGCCCCCGCCTTGATATGAAAGTTTAATGTTAGTGCGGCCCGCGCAAGTTTGATATGGATGCTGTATGGTATCATGTACCCAGAAAAAATTATTACGTTTGATTCATGTTCATGTTAAAGGTTAAATAACTGTTAATAGTTATCCTCCCTATCCGTGTGGAAGTGGTAAGTTTTTGGCTATTTAAGTTGAAAGGAAATAACTTGAAGGCTACCGTTTAGGTCGCTAGCTCTCTAGTTTGCGAGTTAGCATGTGTCTCAAGACCCTGCAGTTGCGCAATATGTTGTAAATAAAAAAAAGTATAAATGTGACTATAGTCGTGTTTTGTCATGTCTATAAAAAAAGATTAAAAAAAAGATAAAGAATTATCTCTCAGAAAATACTTAGCAAAATAGGTATAAATCGGGGGTCTCAAACATGCAGCCCGCGGGCCAACTGTGGCCCGCAGGACACTACTTTGAGGCCTCCGCCTTGATATGAAAGTTTTAATGTTAGTGCGGCCCGCGCAAGTTTGATATGGATGCTGTATGGTATCATGTACCCAGAAAAAATTATTACGTTTGATTCATGTTCATGTTAAAGGTTAAATAACTGTTAATAGTTATCCTCCCTATCCGTGTGGAAGTGGTACGTTTTTGGCTATTTAAGTTGAAAGGAAATAACTTGAAGGCTACCGTTTAGGTCGCTAGCTCTCTAGTTTGCGAAAAAGTTTGTATATTTTTCTGTTTTTAATAAATGTGTTGTTGTTTTTTTTGGAAAACCTGATGCGGCCCAGCCTTGCCCAGACCCTAGCTCCAGTGGCCCCCAGGTAAATTGAGTTTGAGACCCCTGCTGTATAGTAATAATAATATACCTGCAGAGTGTGTGTATCCTCTGTTCCAGTTGTAACTGCCACGTTCTAACACAGCGGTGACCTTGTAGAGGTGGCAAAACCCCGTTTTGGACTCGTTTACAGTGATGAATGTAAACTCTTCGTCGCTGCTTTGGATGAACGGATGGAAGATATCATGGACCTAAAACAAAACAAATGTCACATGACTTCCTTTCCGTATTACCGACGTACATAGCGTTGATGGAAGACCATGCATCCCATTTACAAACATTGATCCAGATGTCACTGGTCTGTTGGTAAATGATGAGAGGGTGAACGGTGTCTCCCGGAGCATCAAGGCGCTGCAGACGCTGCGGCCCAGTGGTCTCGTCGTGGTCCACAGGGATGAAAAGCGAAGGAGGCAAGAGGACCAACTGGAGATGCTGCTGGCGTCGGTCCATCATGGCCGCCCATGCACTGACAGAGGAGACAAAGTGTCATCACATGATCTTGTGTACTTCGGTATTTTGGATGAGCATTGAATGTATGCAATTATATTATCACTCATTACTCATTCATTCATTTTCTACCGCTTGTAAAATATTTTTTTTTAATTTTCCAAATATTTCAACTTTCTTGAAAAATTTCTTTTAGTAATATTATGATTTTATTCACATAATATTAGAACTTTTCCCCCAACCTAATTTATTTTAGACATATTTTTATTCATTTATTCATTTTCTACCGCTTTTCCTCACAAAGGTCGCTGGGAGGAAACCGGAGAACCCGGAAAAAAACCCACGCATGCACTGGGAGAACATGGAAACTCCACACAGAGATGGCCGAGGGTGGAATTGAACCCTGGTCTCCCAGCTGTGAGGTCTGCACGCTAACCACTTGACCGCTGTGAAGCCCTGGTTCAGTATATTTTTCATCAAAATAGTAGTCATGCTAAAATGTTGTGTTGCTGCTGGATGTTCACAGTATCCGAGTGATACTGTCGTGGGGGTGCTGGAGCCTATCCCAGCTGTTGTCGGGCAAGAGAGGCGGGGTACACCCTGGACTGGTGGCCAGCCAATCACAGGACACATATAGACAAACAACCATTCACACTCACATTCATACCTATGGATAATTTGGAGTCGCTAATTAACCTAGCATGTTTTTGGAAACCGGAGTACCCGAAGAAAACCCCAAATTTTAAATTTTCCAAATATTTCAACTTTCTTCAAAATTTTCTTTTTAGTAATATTATGATTTTATTCACATAATATTAGAACTTTTTCCCCAACCTAATTTTCAAAAAATTACATATCTATTTCACAATTTTACAACTTTGAAGAATATTCTTTAATATTTCCAGTCATTGCTTCTAAAATGACATTATTTTTTTCATAATATTACAAGTTTATTCTCGTCAAATTTCCAATTTTTTTTCTCTCAATATTTTGACTTTATTCTTGCAAAATTACAGCTGATTTTCCAGTTCTGTTAACTATTTCAACTTTCTTCTTGTAAGTTTCTATGCCGCTTATCCTCACTAGGATTGTGGGGGTATGCTGGAGCCTATCCCAGCTGACTTCTGGTGAGAGGCAGGGTACACCCTGGACTGGTGGCCAGCCAATCACAGGGCACATATAGACAAACAACCATTCACACTCACATTCATACCTATGGACAATTTGGAGTCGCTAATTAACCTAGCATGTTTTTGGAATGTGGGAGGAAACCGCAGTACCCGGAGAAAACCCACGCATGCACGGGGAGAACATGCAAACTCCACACAGAAATGGCCGAGGGTGGGGAAAGACAAAATAAGAAACCAAAAAGTTACCACTTCCACACAAAATAGGAGGAGAACTCATTCATTCATTCATTTTCTACCGCTTGTCCTCACAAGGGTCGCAGGGGTGCTGGAGCCTATCCCAGCTGTCTTCGGGCAAGAGAGGCGGGGTTCACCCTGGACTGGTGGCCAGCCAGCCAATCACAGGGCACATATAGACAAACAACCATTCACACTCACATTCATACCTATGGACAATTTGGAGTCGCTAATTAACCTAGCATGTTTTTGGAATGTGGGAGGAAACCGGAGTACCCGGAGAAAATCCACGCATGCACGGGGAGAATATGCAGGGTGGGAATTGAACCCTGGTCTCTTGCTGTCCGTTATGACTATTTTTTTGTAAAGTAATAATTAATAATAATGATAATTATTACCTCTATATTTATGTATGATTAGCCTGTAGTTGTTGTTCAAACTCACTATCGTCCATCTTTAGTCCAGCCAGCTCTAGTGATGTATTCAGCACCGGGGAACAAAGTGGCGAAGGGCACAGGCAGCTCCTTTTCCTGCGTGCTGATAATCTAGTAGGAAAGAAAATATGGATCAAAATAAAACTCTTTCAGTTTTCTGGAACGAGTGAGGACTTACTTTGCCGAGACTGTCAGTCTTGATTTGAAGTAATTTCAGAGTAATTGCCGGATTCTTGCTGCCTGGAAATAAACATATTGTAACAAAAGAGTAGTGGTGCCTCAATGTGGGAAAAATTGGTGAATCACAGTTTCATAAAAACAATTTACAAACACGCGGCCCGTGGGCCAAATGTGGCCCGTTTGATTCATGTTCATGTTAAAGGTTAAATAACTGTTAATAGTTATCCTCCCTATCCGTGTGGAAGTGGTAAGTTTTTGGCGATTTAAGTTGAAAGGAAATAACTTGAAGGCTACCGTTTAGGTCGCTAGCTCTCTAGTTTGCGAGTTAGCATGTGTCTCAAGACCCTGCAGTTGCGCAATATGTTGTAAATAAAGAGTATAAATGTGACTATAGTCGTGTTTTGTCATGTCTATAAAAAAAGATTAAAAAAGATAAAGAATTATCTCTCAGAAAATACTTAGCAAAATATGTATAAATCAGGGGTCTCAAACATGCGGCCCGCGGGCCAAATGTGGCCCGCAAGACACTAGTTTGAGGCCACCGCCTTGATATGAAAGTTTAATGTCAGTGCGGCCCGCGCAAGTTTGATATGGATGCTGTATGGTATCATGTACCCAGAAAAAATTATTACGTTTGATTCATGTTCATGTTAAAGGTTAAATAACTGTTAATAGTTATCCTCCATATCCGTGTGGAAGTGGTAAGTTTTTGGCTATTTAAGTTGAAAGGAAATAACTTGAAGGCTACCGTTGAGGTCGCTAGCTCTCTAGTTTGCGAGTTAGCATGTGTCTCAAGACCCTGCAGTTGCGCAATATGTTGTAAATAAAAAGAGTATAAATGTGACTATAGTCGTGTTTTGTGTTTCGTGTTTTACTGTAGCTCACTAACAAGGTTTATTAGTGATGTAAACAATAATAATAGCATTGTAAATGTAACATAGGGGTGCTATTTCATGTCTACAGGGGTCTAATAATGCTTTGTTCATTTTAATCTGAAAAAAATAATTTGTCTACCCACCAACTATATGTGGTTTCTTAAGTTTTTAGTATTTGCCCTTTTATTATTATTATTATTATTATTATTATATTTATTTATTACTGATTGATTGATTTTCTTTATTCTTGATTTATTTATTTTTCATCTTATTTTGTGTAGAAAAATAAAAATTAAGATATTTGAGAACAGTGGAATGTTTTATCAGAGCTTTTATTGTAGAAAATCGGAACCAAAGCACTGAAAAAGTTTGTATATTTTTCTGTTTTTAATAAATGCGTTTTTTTTTTTTTTGGAAAACCTGATGCGGCCCAGCCTTGCCCAGACCCTAGCTCCAGTGGCCCCCAGGTAAATTGAGTTTGAGACCCCTGGCCTTTACCAAGTACCTGCACGTGGATATCGGTACACATCGGTGTTGCACTCCTCCAGAGCTGGAGATGGGACGTGGATGACATCAACCTCAGACTCATCAACTTCCTCATAGAGAATCTGTATTGCTTTTCCGCCATCTGACTCTGAGACGGAAATATAAACAAACAATAACTTTGAATTGCAACGCATCAACAAAGACATCAAACCTTTGCAAATGACTCACCATGCTGTGCAACCGGACGCCACCAGTATGCCGTGAAACGGTTAAATTCTTCTTGAGTGACAAAAGAGGCAACACCGGCTGTTTTGGCATCCTCGTTTGGTTTGTCAATGCCTAAAAGTCATTTCCAACACAGTGGCCGAATCAAATCAACTTTATTTGTATAACACTTTTCCTGCAAGGACATGCAACACAAAGTGCTTTGCAGAATTAAAAACAATTACCACAATTAAAAAGAAAAACAATTACTAAGAAAACTCCTCCCTCCCACCCTCCAAACTAGACACACAACCACCCACCCTCCCACCCACTCACACACACTAGGGAGACATGGCATGGCCGTCCACACTGGGAGGAGCCGCAGGCCGTGGCATCGGGGGACCAGTACCCGGGCCCCCCGACTCCGAAAGACGGGCGGAACCCCACATCAAAAGGGAGGAACCCCCAGTCGGCTGGGTCGAAGGGACCCAAGTACAGCACCCCCTCAGCAGACCCGACACAGCCCCCAGTGTGGAGGACCCCCCCTGACGAAACAATTGAGTTAAAAGCTAAAGACTAAGAGCATAAAATAGGACTAAAAAGATTTTTTTTAAGTTTAAAATATTAGTTAAAAGCCTGATATTAAAAAGGTGTGTCTTTAATCTTCTTTTAAAAATATTAATATTAAAAATATCAATAAATATTAATATTTATGTATTTGTACTAATAATTTAAATCATTTATTCTAAATATTTAATTTATTGAATTATTTATTTATTAATGTAATTATTTATTTAATTATTTATTTAGTTGTTTATTTAATAATTCATTAAATTATTTATTTAGTTATGTATTTAATTATTTATTAAATTATTTAAATAATTTAGTCTAAATTATTTAAATTTTTTGTACAAAATACTGTTTACGATGTAAAAAATATCAATAAATATTAATATTTATGTATTGTACAAATAATTAAAAAAATATTTCTAAATTATTCAATTTATTAAATTATCTATTAATTATTTATGAATTTAATTATTTATTAAATTATTGCTCTAATTATTTATTAAATTATTTAAATACTTTATTCTAAATTATTAAAATTATTTGTACAACTTACTGTTTACGCTGTACATTGTTCATATTTGATGTCATCTATTTATTCCCCACATTATTATTTATTATTTATTATTACACGGGAGCCAGGCAACGACATTTCGTTGTTAAAAGCTAAAGACTAAGAACATAAAATAGGACTAAAAAGATTTTTTTTTTTAAGTTTATAATATTAGTTAAAAGCCTGATATTAAAAAGGTGTGTCTTTAATCTTCTTTTTAAAATATCAATCTTTAAAATATCAATAAATATTAATATTTATGTATTTGTACAAATAATTTAAATAATTTATTCTAAATGTATTCTAAATTATAAAATAGGACTAAAAAGATTTTTTTAAATAAAAACGTTTAAAATATTAGTTAAAAGCCTGATATTAAAAAGGTGTGTCTTTAATCTTCTTTTAAAAATATCAATATTAAAAAATATATATAAATATTAATATTTATGTATTTGTACAAATAATGTAAATAATTTATTCTAAATTATTTAATTTATTAAATTATTTATTATGTATTTATTTATTAAATTTTTCATTTAATTATTTATTAAAAAATAAATAATTGATTCTAAATTATTTAAATCATTTGTACAACTTACTGTTTACGCTGTACATTGTTCATATTTTATGTCATCTATTTATTCCCCACATTATTATTTATTTTTTATTATTACACGGGAGCCAGGCAACGACATTTCGTTGTTAAAAGCTAAAGACTAAGAGCATAAAATAGGACTAAAATGATTTAAAAAAAAAAAAAGTTTAAAATATTAGTTAAAAGCTATGTCAATGTCTGTGTCTATGAACAAAGTGCAATACTGTAAGACTGATTTCTGACCTTTATGACAAAAGGTGAGCCTTTTTTCTTCATTCGTCTTGATATTGGTCACCCAAATGTCATTATTGTGGATAAAGCTGATGACGTCATCATCGGTGGGGCAGATTTTGGCATCCATGCGGGTGCCTGAACACTGGGTCATTATCTCAAAAGGATCCATGGGAATCTTCTGAGTAGACACAAAAGCGAAATCTTTCAACATGTGTAACCGTGTTTGATTACGGTAAAGGTAATCTATGAGAAAGTGTGACTTTCATATTTGGGAACTCACTTGGGAACTCACGTCGGCTTCATTTTTCAAACCATCAAAGCACCAGTAGAGACTGTTGTTGGCCTGGAACAGAAAGAGGCCCCTGGATGGGTGGTAGTCATAGGATGTGATGCCAGACACCCCCAAGCGCTTCCTCTCTCGTAGAAGCTCCTCCTCCCGAGAGATGGTCTTGTTGCGAGGGCTGGTCTGGGATCAGGGTTTAGAGGTGAGACAAGTGATAGAAAGCAATGCATACAAAACAAAATTAAAAAAAGTGTTCTGAGAAAATTCATTCATTTTCTACCGCTTTTCCTCACAAGGGTTAACTAACCTAGGGGTTAATTAACCTAGCATTAGGGTTAATTAACCTAGCATGTTTTTTGGAATGTGGGAGGAAACCGGAGTACCTGAAGAAAACCCACGCATGCACGGGGAGAACATGCAAACTCCACACAGAGATGGCCGACGATGGAATTGAACTCGGGTCTCCTAGCTGTCAAGCCTGTGTGCTAACCACTCGTCCACTGTGCAGCCCTGGTTCAGTATATTTTTCATCAAAATAGTAGTCATGCCAAAATGTTGTGTTGCTGCTGGATGTTCACAGTATCCGAGTGATACTGTTGTGGGGGTGCTGGAGCCTATCCCAGCTGTCTTCGGGCAAGAGAGGCGGGGTACACCCTGGACTGGTGGCCAGCCAATCACAGGGCACATATAGACAAACAACCATTCACACTCACATTCATACCTATGGACAATTTGGAGTCGCTAATTAACCTAGCATGTTTTTGGAATGTGGGAGGAAACCGGAGTACCCGGAGAAAACCCACGCATGCACGGGGAGAACATGCAAACTCCACACAGAGATGGCCGACGATGGAATTGAACTTGAGTCTCCTAGCTGTAAAGCCTGTGTGCTAACCACTCGTCCACTGTGCAGCCCTGGTTCAGTATATTTTTCATCAAAATAGTAGTCATGCCAAAATGTTGTGTTGCTGCTGGATGTTCACAGTATCCGAGTGATACTGTCGTGGGGGTGCTGGAGCCTATCCCAGCTGTCTTCGGGCAAGAGAGGCAGGGTACACCCTGGACTGGTGGCCAGCCAATCACAGGGCACATATAGACAAACAACCATTCACACTCACATTCATACCTATGGACAATTTGGAGTCGCTAATTAACCTAGCATGTTTTTGGAATGTGGGAGGAAACCGGAGTACCCGGAAAAAACCCACGCATGCACGGGGAGAACATATAAAACTCCACACAGATATAGACAAACAACCATTCACACTCACATTCATACCTATGGATATGGGAGCCAGGCAACGACATTTCGTTGGCAATTTCACTACTGTGTTTTTGTGCAATGACAATAAAGGGAGTCTATCTATCTATCTATCTATGGCCGAGGGTGGAATCGAACCCTGGTCCTCCGAGCTCCTAGCTAACCACACGCTAGCCAGCCAATCACAGGGCACATATAGACAAACAACCATTCACACTCACATTCATACCTATGGACAATTTGGAGTGGGTTTTGAGTTGTTTTTTGAAAATGGGAAGGTCGAGACAAGCATGGAGCGAATAGGGAAAAGAGTGATGAGAGCGATGGAGAAGGCTCCGTCTCCCCAGAATTTATCGGAATTTATTCGGAAATTAGCCTTTTATGTTCGGTGTCTTCATTGTGATGGTAATAATATAACACCTTGATGGCAGTAATTACTAGAATAAAGCATGCGTACCTTAAAGTGATCCAGAATATGCTTCCATGACAGAATAAGAAGGGCCTCTTTGCGTATCTTCCTGGGAATATCGGCGTAGAGTAATGAGTTTTCCCTCCTAGGGTATGGCATGCCTACAGTAAGAGATAAAAATATCAAGAAATATTCATATTTATGTATTGTACAAATAATTTAAATAATTTATTCTAAATTATTTAATTTATTAAATTATTTATTAATTATGTATTTATTAATTATTTATTAAATTATTTAAATAATTTATTCTAAATTATTAAAATCATTTGTACAACTTAGTTATTAGTTAAAAGCCTGATATTAAAAAGGTGTGTCTTTAATATTCTTTTAAAAATATCAATATTAAAAATATCAATAAATATTCATATTTATGTATTGTACAAATAATTTAAATAATTCATTCTAAATTATTTAATTCATTAAATTATTTATTAATTATGTATTGATTTAATTATTTTTTAATTATTTATTAAATTATTTATTAAATTATTTAAATAATTTAGAATAAATTATTAAAATTATTTGTAGAAATTACTGTTTACGCTGTACATTGTTCATATTTGATGTCATCTATTTATTCCCCACATTATTATTTATTTTTTATTATTACACAGGAGCCAGGCAACGACATTTAGTTATTAAAAGCTAAAGACTAAGAGCATAAAATAGGACTAAAAAGATTTAAAAAAAAAAGTTTAAAATATTAGTTAAAAGCCTGATATTAAAAAGGTGTGTCTTTAATATTCTTTAAAAAATATCAATATTAGAAATATCAATAAATATTCATATTTATGTATTGTACAAATAATATAAAAAATTTATTCTAAATTATTTAATTTATTAAATTATTTATTAATTATGTATTTATTAATTTAATTATTTTTTTATTATTTATTAAATTATAAAAATAAATTATTCTAAATTATTTATATTATTTGTACAACTTACTGTTTACGCTGTACATTGTTCATATTTGATGTCATCTATTTATTCCCCACATTAGTATTTATTATTTATTATTACACGGGAGCCAGGCAACGACATTTCGTCGTTAAAAGCTAAAGACTAAGAACATAAAATAGGACTAAAAAGATTTAAAAAAAAAAAAGTTTAAAATATTAGTTAAAAGCCTGATATTAAAAAGGTGTGTCTTTAATATTCTTTAAAAAATATCAATATTAAAAATATCAATAAATATTCATATTTATGTATTGTACAAATAATTTAAATAATTTATTCTAAATTATTTAATTTATTAAATTATTTATTAACTATGTATTTATTAATTTAATTATTTTATTATTTTTTTTATTATTTATTAAATTATTTGAATAATTTATTCTAAATTATTTAAATTATTTGTACAACTTACTGTTTACGCTGTACATTGTTCATATTTGATGTCATCTATTTATTCCCCACATTATTATTTATTTTTTATTATTACACGGGAGCCAGGCAACGACATTTTGTCGTTAAAAGCTAAAGACTAAGAGCATAAAATAGGACTAAAAAGATTTTTAAAAAAAAGTTTAAAATATTAGTTAAAAGCCTGATATTAAAAAGGTGTGTCTTTAATCTTCTTTTAAAAATATCAATATTAAAAATATCAATAAATATTCATATTTCTGTATTTGTACAAATAATTTAAATAATTTATTCTAAATTATGTAATTAATTTATTAATTATGTATTTATTAATTTAATAATTTAATTTATTACATTATTCCATGCAACCAAGATTACCAAGGAAGTAGATGCGATGGGAATGCGGGCTGGCCTCGTCCTTCTTCTGTACGAAGCAGAAGTCGTGCGGCGCCTTGCTGACGAGCGAGCTCATGTTCTTGCGGCTCCCGTGAATGATTTTTCGCAGATCCGCCCACGTGTGCTTTTGCACCTGGAAGGGGGTCGAATTCACATCGTCCATCTCCACCACTTCTGTGCTCTCCGAGAGCTCATCCAATACGGGCATGCCTGCCAGCGCCTCTCTGATGCTGCAGACATAAACAATAGCACTCAAAAATATAGATTTTTTTTTTTTTTTTACTTTTTTTTATGATTTAGACCAAATTGCTTTTCTTTCTATAACATGTGTTTATCGTCACCATCAATTTGTGCAATCACTGTGCAATACTAACGCTCTAAATGCAATATATTAAGTTTTTATATTAAGTATTTCTATAATGCTTCATATTAACTCACTAGCAACATATCAGTGTATAGACTGGTCATATATTTCAGGTGGTAATTTGCATTATTAGAGCCCTGTAGACATGACAAAACACGACTATAGTCACATTTATACTCTTTTTATTTACAACATATTGCGCAACTGCAGGGTCTTGAGACACATGCTAACTCGCAAACTAGAGAGCTAGCGACCTAAACGGTAGCCTCCTAGTTATTTCCTTTAAACTTAAATAGCCAAAAACTTACCACTTCCACACGGATAGGGAGGATAACTATTAACAGTTATTTAACCTTTAACATGAACATTAATCAAACGTAATAATTTTTAGATTTTATTTCTAAAATCACAAATACTTCAACTTGCTGATATAGTTCATCTTCAAACAGCTAAAATAATGCATGAGGCTAAAAACAACCAATTAGCCAAAAATGTCATCAATGTAAAAAAAATTAAAATTTAAAAATTTAAAAATTTAAAAATTTAAAAATTTAAAAATTTAAAAATTTAAAAATTTAAAAATTTAAAAATTTAAAAATTTAAAAATTTAAAAATTTAAAAATTTAAAAATTTAAAAATTTAAAAATTTAAAAATTTAAAAATTTAAAAATTAAACATTTAAAAATTTTTAAAATTTTTAAAATGGAAAAAAGGAAACATTGAAATTTTTTATTTTTTTAAGTTTTAACATTTTTAAATTATTTTTTTATTTTACAATTAAAAAATTAACTTAAACTAGATTAGGAAAGCAGGAAGTGAACAAATGTAACAGTTACTGATTGTAAAAGTACCAGATGGAGGGGTAGGATTTAATAAGCTTTGCTTCTTCCTACTCCTTTTGGACATGTGGAACTGGGAACTGATTATGTGATGCATTCAATTGTAATCTGATGCATGTTCAAATGAAATAAAACCATTACCATTACCATAAATGTATTAAAAATGATGCCAAACCTGTCCTGGTTGTATTCTTTCTTGTCTTCAGTTTTCAGCCTCTTGACCAGGTGCATAAACCATTGGATAGCCTTGAACCAGTCTTGGCTCCCTGAAGAACAGAAAGTTCATCAATGACAAGAAGACTGTCAAAAATAGCAAAAATAATCATCATAACAAGAACCTAGTCTAACTGAAAAAAAAATAAACATCAATTGGGAAGAATAACACCCTAATCTAAGCTCACATGCTATCGACAGGTAAACTGTTGCCGTTACTGGGATGATGGGCCCGTTCGGAAAACATATCCGTATGCTGCTTCATCCTGGAGCTGCGGCTCTTCATCCAAACACCGCCAACAATCCCGCAGGTTGATTCTGCCCCGAGAGTCTCACTGCGTGTGATTGCTGCATGACGCGGACACTTGGACGTCTGTGTCAGTACGCTGGAAAATGTCACATGTCCATGCCACATTTTTACTAAGGCTTGTATACTGCAAGCTGTTTTGTTGCCTGGATCTCCAAGTTCCACTCGACGTCATTCCCAGGACGAGCAATTGATGTGTGATATTGACAAAAAGCCTAAAAAAAATGGCGATGACTTCAAATTTATACCTATAAAATTAAAGATTTGAATAATGCTCCAAAGATATGAATTAAAGTGTATACAATAAAGTGAGGCAGCGCGGTGGAGTAGTGATTAGCATGTCTGCCTCACAATCTCCATTGGAATCTCATTGTGCTCACGTGTTCCCTTAACATTCCCGACCCAGCATATTCCCGCAAATATTCATTCATTTTCTACCGCTTTTTCCTCACGAGGGTCGCGGAGGGTGCTGGAGCCTATCCCAGCTGTCTTCGGGCGAGAGGCGGGGTACACCCTGTACTGGTGGCCAGTCAATCACAGTCAAATCACATATAGACAAACAACCATTCACACTCATATTCATACTTATGGACAATATGGAGCCGCTAATTAACCTAGCATGTTTTTGGAATGTGGGAGGAAACCGGAGTACCCGGAAAAAAAAAACACGCATGCACGGGGAGAACATGCAAACTCCACACAGAGATGGCTGAGGATGGAATCGAACTCGGGTCTCCTAGCTGTGAAGCCTGTGTGCTAACCACTCGTCCACTGTGCAGCGCTGGTTCAGTATATTTTTCATCAAAATAGTAGTCATGCCAAAATGTTGTGTTGCTGCTGGATGTTCACAGTATCCGAGTGATACTGTTGTGGGGGTGCTGGAGCCTATCCCAGCTGTCTTAGAGTGAGAGAGGCGGGGTACACCCTGGACTGGTGGCCAGCCAATCACAGGGCACATATAGACAAACAACCATTCACACTCACATTCATACTTATGGACAATTTGGAGTCGCTAATTAACCTAGCATGTTTTTGGAATGTGGGAGGAAACCGGAGTAAAACCCACGCATGCACGGGGAGAACATGCAAACTCCACACAGATATGATTCCGAGGGTGGAATCGAACCCTGGTCCTCCTAGCTGTGAGGTCTGCGCGCTAACCACTCATCCACCCTCCTGTTTTCCTTAAAAATATAGATTTTATCTGCAGAAAATGAATCTCATTCACCATAAATCGATAATAATTTAAGAATAATGAAATGAAAACTGAATAATGTTTTAAACTGATATTTTTTTCATCAAGCGTTGTGTTTACCACTTATTCAGCGGTCCTTGAACACACCACTGTTGTGCTGTGACTGTACTACATGACTCCCATTCATTAGCAACGAGTGCCTATACTTTGTATAGTTTAAATGTGTTTCGTAAGTGTGTGAGACATATTTAGGGCTTAAACCTGGAGGGGAGGGTTGTAAAGTTGTTGATATACTGTAGTTATATTGTGTATACTGTTGTAGTAATATATTGTTAAAATGTTCATATAGATATTTGTTAAGAATTATTTGCGCTTTCGTTTTACTCTGATTCAAATTACGATCAACAAATGAAAGTGTCGAATACCAAAAATTAGCAACATCAGCGACCTCTACTGACCAGCGGCGAGATGCCATCTTTTGGGGGGAAACAAGCACAGAGATGCATCATGGGACATGTAGTTTAAAATCACTGTGACGCAGCAAAGACGGTATTTTGTAGATATTTATATTGTTTTCAAACGTCTATGTACCAAATAACGAATTTAAAAAAGGCGTGGGCTTCGACGGTATGTTCGGTATGTTATTTGCTGCTGTTTCTGAGTATTTCTTAGGTAGTTTCTACCCAGCCCAAAAAAAACTTAGTTTCAGTTTCAATAACTTGACACCGCCTACGTAGCAAAATACGCCAAACGGTTGTAAATGGGTTTCAAAACATTGTTTCATTTTAAAGTGTTTACACTTTACATAAACTTACGGTACGGTGGTCACGTCGCTTTAGCTGACAACATATGCTAACATGCTAACCTAGCAAAACACCACTTCAAAGATTTTTTTTTTAAAAGTGAAACTAATTCCGCTTTTACTCTTACAAGCTCCGATTAAACAACAATGTACTTACTCGATGACGTGCTGATGTCCACTTCTGTGGGCTGGAGAATTCATTAAAACATCTTATAAACAAAAGTAAACAGGAAGTTCACAGTGGAAGCAGACAGATTGAGTCGAATATCGATGTCATCGATAATAGCCTAACTGTAATAAATCGATACCGGGTTGATGTGATCGATATTTAGAGCTCGAGAGTAGTAGTGTTTACTTCTGCTCGTTTGTATGTGATTATTTTGTCTTAAAATGTTCAATATTTTCATTTCCTGTAATTCGTGGTCACGTGTTTTGTGCTGATTATAATCATTAAAATTATTCAAGTGTCTTGAACAAAAATGTAAAAAAGTATCAGTATCGTGGATACCGAACCTATATTTACTTGGTATCTGATCAATATCGACATTTGCATCGCCTACCTCAAAAGTTTTAAATCAAGGGTGTCCAAAAATATTTGTATTATGTTGTAAAAAGGTCAAATTCAAGTATCAACATGTAAAAATTGTAAAATAAATATTAAAAAAAAAATGTAAATGTAAAATAAAAATAAAAACCTACAGGCAGCACTTTGGACACCCTTGGTTTAGTGATATAATTTTTTTTTAAATAAAGATTAGCGTTTCAAAAAAAAAGCAGCAATTCAGTCAAATTCATTGGACAGATCATATCCTTAAAACATTTATTTTATTTTTTTTAAATAATTTGTCCTTTTTGCATAGTGCAAAATGCACCCAAAACAGCCACCTGAGGGAAGTCTACAACTTTAAATTAAAAAAAACAAGCAAAGTGTACATTTATAGTACAAAATTCCTTTTTAAAAAATTGCACAGTTTGTGTATAATATATATATATATATCTATATATATCTATAATCTCAATTTCAAACAAACTTGAAAGGCTCAGAAAGTAAACAATATTCACGAAATAAAAACAATTTCCCTAGAATTTAAAGCTGAGGAAATTGAAAAACCCTGTTTTCATTTTAGTCGACCATAAACATACATATTTATACGAGAGTCTCTTTTCATATAGTTTGTGTGTGCTAGTGTTTGACAAGACAATCAAAATTATTGCAAAGAAGTTGAGTTCTACTATAAAATATGGTTTGGGGGGGATCGGAGATAAAATGTGTTATATTTTCCATAAATTAGGCAAACAAAAATATGTTTACAACTTTTCCGACAAACTACTTTCATTGTGGTTTTTGTACCACAAAAAATGTGCATTCAAAAATTCCCATAAAACAATCTATCACACATTTCCCTGACTTTTTTTTTTTTTTTTTTTTGCCCAGATAGTTTTTTTTTTGTTTGAACTTTACACAGCACCCGTCACTAAGTGAGGGTCAACGTCGATACGGGTGGAAGCCTTGCACGTTGTGGTTCTGTCCTCTGCCAAACGCGGTGGCGGCGGGCTGGGGAGCAGCGGCGGGCTGTGCTGTCGGTGCCCCGTACGCCGTCGACTGGTTGGGGTCTGCAAAAGTGTGGCTAAAAGCCGTCAAGTCCTGGCCGTACCCTGGAATGCATGATGAGAAAATGGAGCGAGAGACAAAAATGAGCTTCCGACTAAAAACCATCCATCCATCCATCCATCCATTTATAAAAACCATCCTGGATAAGCAGTGTGACAGTTTTCGACTTGGACACTTGGTGGCGTTGTCACTCTGTAAATCAGGGGTCTCAAACTCAATTTACTTGGGGGCCACTGGAGCTCGGGTCTAGGTGAGACTGGGCCGCATCAGGTTTTCCAAAAAAAACAAAAAAAAACGCATTTATTAAAAACAAAAAAAATTTACAATTTAAAAAACTTTATCTACACAAAAAAATAAATAAATAAACAAATCAAGAATAAAGAAAATCAATCGGTAATAAATAAAAATAATAAGAATAAAACGGTAAATAATAAAAACTTAAGAAACCACATATAGTTGGTGGGTAGACAAATTATTTTTTTCAGATTAAAATGAACAAAGCATTATTAGAGCCCTGTAGACATGACAAAACACGACTATAGTCACATTTATACTCTTTTTATTTACAACATATTGCGCAACTGCAGGGTCTTGAGACACATGCTAACTCGCAAACTAGAGAGCTAGCGACCTAAACGGTAGCCTTCAAGTTATTTCCTTTCAGCTTAAATAGCCAAAAACTTACCACTTCCACACGGATAGGGAGGATAACTATTAACAGTTATTTAACCTTTAACATGAACATGAATCAAACGTAATAATTTTTTCTGGGTACATGATACCATACAGCATCCATATCAAACTTGCGCGGGCCGCACTGACATTAAACTTTCATATCAAGGCGGGGGGCCGCAAACTAGTGTCCTGCGGGCCACAGTTGGCCCGCGGGACGTGTGTTTGAGACCCCTGCTGTAAATGACGAGGAGACCCTTAATGACAAACCACGACTATAGTCACATTTATACTTTTTTTATTTACAACATATTGCGCAACTGCAGGGTCTCGAGACGCATGCTAACTCGCAAACTAGAGAGCTAGCGACCTAAACGGTAGCCTTCAAGTTATTTCCTTTCAACTTAAATAGCCAAAAACTTACCACTTCCACACGGATAGGGAGGATAACTATTCAGTTATTTAACCTTTAACAAGAACATTAAACATGAACAAACTTGCGCGCGTTGCACTAACATTAAACTTTTATATCAAGGCGGGGGGCCTCAAACTAGTGTCCTGCGGGCCACAGTTGGCCCGCGGGCCGCGTGTTTGAGACCCCTGCTGAAAATGACGAGGAGACCCTTAATGACAAACCACATTGATTTCTATCACCAACGCCACTAAATGAACGTAAATGCAACATATATGAATATTAGACATTATAATATTCAAAATTGGACTCCAAAATACGGGCCATAAATGCATCACTTAACCGGTGCAGGGAAAAGAAAGGGTAGGTTATTGATATGCGCACAACTGAGCCATGAATATATTTCTGTTAATTAGATCATCCTTGTATAAGCGACAAAGCAATGCAGACATGAAAAAAAAATGGAGGTCAAAGTTCATCTGGGTATAGTAAAGTAACAGCCACAGCTGAAGACAAAAACATTTTTTTATGTACTTTAAAAATAACTATGGCCGTGTTTTACTACACACGCAGCAATTTGTATTGTATGTACATGCAAAAATGTACGCACAAGATAAAGTATTTGACAGAGCAAACTGCACTGAACAAATGCTACTTTTTTGGGGGGGGTCGGGGGGGGAATTGGATGCTGGCACCTACCTGCGCTATCTCCACCCTGTTCATCCTGAGCATAACTGTGAGAAGGACGCGTTGGTCCGTAGGCAGAGGGGTCCTGAGGGTAGGTACCCAAGCCTATCAGGGAGACGAGGAGACCAGGTTGACTGAACCCAGATAACTGCTAGCTGGCTGGCTAATTTGTACCCCGTCCACCCACTCATCCACCGTACCAAGTTGACTCATTTTATCTGGTTATCTCATCACGCGGTTACATGAAATTATATCGTATCAGTCTGTAGTTAGCTTGTACTCTCACGCCAGCCTGGTCTCTTTTATTGTGAAAAAACAAAACTTTTGTTATTAATGAGGTGAATTCCACATTATTAGAAATTACGGTGGTTGAGTGGTTAGCGCGCAGACCTCACAGCTAGGAGACCAGGGTTCAATTCCACCCTCGGCCATCTCTGTGTGGAGTTTGCATCCGGTTTCCTCCCACATTCCAAAAAAAACATGCTAGGTTAATTAGCGACTCCAAATTGTCCATAGGTATGAATGTGAGTGTGAATGGTTGTTTGTCTATATGTGCCCTGTGATTGGCTGGCCACCAGTCCAGGGTGTACCCCGCCTCTCTTGCCCGAAGACAGCTGGGATAGGCTCCAGCACCCCCCGCGACCCTTGTGAGGATAAGCGGTAGAAAATAGATGAATAAATGAATGAGTTCTCCTCCTATTTTGTGTGGAAGTGGTAACTTTTTGGCTTCTTATTTTGTCTTTCCCCACCCTCGGCCATCTCTGTGTGGAGTTTGCATGTTCTCCCCGTGCATGCATGGGTTTTCTCCGGGTACTCCGGTTTCCTCCCACATTCCAAAAACATGCTAGGTTAATTAGCAACTCCAAATTGTCCATAGGTATGAATGTGAGTGTGAATGGTTGTTTGTCTATATGTGCTCTGTGATTGGCTGGCCACCAGTCCAGGGTGTACCCCGCCTCTCTCGCCTGAAGACAGCTGGGATAGGCTCCAGCACCCCCACGACAGTATCCGGTGAACATCCAGCAGCAACACAACATTTTGACATGACTACTATTTTGATGAAAAATATACTGAACCAGGGCTGCACAGTGTCCGGGTGGTTAGCACACAGGCCTCACAGCTACTAAGAGACTCGAGTTCAATTCCACCCTCGGCGTGGGTTTTCTCCGGGTACTCCGGTTTCCTCCCACATTCCAAAAACATGCTAGGTTAATTAGCGACTCCAAATTGTCCATAGGTATGAATGTGAGTGTGAATGGTTGTTTGTCTATATGTGCCCTGTGATTGGCTGGCCACCCAGTCCAGGGTGAACCCCGCCTCTCGCCCGAAGATAGCTGGGATAGGCTCCAGCACCCCCCGCGACCCTTGTGAGGAAAAAGCGGTAGAAAATGAATGAACCCTGAATGCTGCAGGGTTCTGGGAGTTAACTCAGAGTTAACTACTTTTAGTGAGAGATAACTGGTTCGTTTAGGAGGGAGAACTCTTTGAATCTTTTCAAAACAAAGCTCGTCTCAAAAATTTGCCGTATGTCCCCAAATCAAGAATGTCTATAATTTAGTCCTTTTTAGTCCACACACACACAACAACAACAGCACGGATATTTTGCACATTTTTACAAAAAATAAAACAGGCTGATAACGTTGATTGCAAAAGGCTGAATGGAGGCAAAGCAGGAACAAAAAAAAACATGATGGCTGAGTGACATAGCCGGATCAGAAAAGAATCATACATGATACCATACAGCAGGGGTCTCAAACACGGACACTAGTTTGAGGCCCCCGCCTTGATATGAAAGTTTAATGTTAGTGCGGCCCGCGCAAGTTTGATATGGATGCTGTATGGTATCATGTACCCAGAAAAAATTATTACGTTTGATTAATGTTCATGTTAAAGGTTAAATAACTGTTAATAGTTATCCTCCCTATCCGTGTGGAAGTGGTAAGTTTTGGGCTATTTAAGTTTAAAGGAAATAACTTGAAGGCTACCGTTTAGGTCGCTAGCTCTCTAGTTTGCGAGTTAGCACGTGTCTCGAGACCCTGCTGTTGTGCAATATGTTGTAAATAAAGAGTATAAATGTGACTATAGTCGTGTTTTGTCATGTCTACAGGGCTCTAATAATGCTTTGTTCATTTTAATCTGAAAAAAATAATTTGTCTTACCGCTTCCACACAGATAGGGAGGATAACTATTAACAGTTATTTAACCTTTAACATGAACATGAATCAAACGTAATAATTTTTTCTGGGTACATGATACCATACAGCATCCATATCAAACTTGCGCGGGCCGCACTAACATTAAACTTTCATATCAAGGCGGGGGCCTCAAACTAGTGTCCTGCGGGCCACATTTGGCCCGCGGGCTGCGTGTTTGAGACCCCTGATATAGATGCTGTATGGTATCATGTACCCAGAAAAAATTATTACGTTTGATTAATGTTCATGTTAAAGGTTAAATAACTGTTAATAGTTATCCTCCCTATCCGTGTGGAAGTGGTAAGTTTTTGGCTATTTAAGTTGAAAGGAAATAACTTGGAGGCTACCGTTTAGGTCGCTAGCTCTCTAGTTTGCGAGTTAGCATGTGTCTCAAGACCCTGCAGTTGCGCAATATGTTGTAAATAAAAAGAGTATAAATGTGACTATAGTCGTGTTTTGTCATGTCTACAGGGCTCTAATAATGCTTTGTTCATTTTAATCTGAAAAAAATAATTTGTCTTACCACTTCCACACAGATAGGGAGGATAACTATTAACAGTTATTTAACCTTTAACATGAACATTAATCAAACGTAATAATTTTTTCTGGGTACATGATACCATACGGCATCCATATCAAACTTGCGCGGGCCGCACTAACATTAAACTTTCATATCAAGGCGGGGGCCTCAAACGCGGGCCGTGTGTTTGAGACCACTGATATAGATGCTGTATGGTATCATGTACCCAGAAAAAATTATTACGTTTGATTCATGTTCATGTTAAAGGTTAAATAACTGTTAATAGTTATCCTCCCTATCCGTGTGGAAGTGGTAAGTTTTTGGCTATTTAAGTTGAAAGGAAATAACTTGAAGGCTACCGTTTAGGTCACTAGCTCTCTAGTTTGCGAGTTAGGATGTGTCTCAAGACCCTGCAGTTGCGCAATATGTTGTAAATAAAAAGAGTATAAATGTGACTATAGTCGTGTTTTGTCATGTCTACAGGGCTCTAATAATGCTTTGTTCATTTTAATCTGAAAAAAATCATTTGTCTACCCACCAACTATATGTGGTTTCTTAAGTTTTTATTATTTGCCGTTTTATTATTATTATTATATTTATTTATTACTGATTGATTGATTTTCTTTATTCTTGATTTATTTATTTTTCATCTTATTTTGTGCAGAAAAATAAAAATTAAGATTTTTGAGAACAGTGGAATGTTTTATCAGAGCTTTTATTGTTGAAAATCGGAACCAAAGCACTGAAAAAGTTTGTATATATTTCTGTTTTTAATAAATGCGTTTTTTTGGTTTTTTTTTTGGAAAACCTGATGCGACCCAGCCTTGCCCAGACCCTAGCTCCAGTGGCCCCCCAGGTAAATTGAGTTTTTTTTGAGACCTCTGGTCAACATGTTTAAAATTTGCATGCGGTGCAAGAAAACATTAGCGTGTCAGCTACACGTGTGCAAATTGCTGGTATGAACAAATCCCAGGCATGTTGAAAAATGTTGAAAGGCATTTAAAGTAATTTGACTCCAGATGGCTTCGTGCTGGTGCTGCTTATGGTAAATTATGCCCCCACCCCTCACGGAAAAAAAAAAAAATAAAAAAAATCAACAAGGCTCTCAACAAGGGAGACGGAGATGTTAGGGAGTAAAGAGGAATGGTTGGAACTTCTTCAGCATAGAACAGAGGTAGGGAACCTATGGCTCGGGAGCCAGGTAGGGCTCTTTTGATGACTGTATCTGTCTCTCAAGCATTTACCACAATAAAAATGTATGTTTGCTAACATTTTAAAGTAAACATCACAGAAATCACTGTTAAAAATATTAAAAATCAACAACTTTCTTATGCATTTTAATCCGTCCATCTATTTTCTACTGCAATACGGCCGACCATATCTAGTAGTGTGCCTGGTCTACGTAATTAGAGCCCATTATATCTAAAACTGTTGGTCCTACATAAACATGCACACATTTTATTGCATTCAATGTTTAAAAAAATGTATATGGCTCTCACAGATACACATTTTAAAATATCTGGTCTTCATGGCTCTTGTAGCCAAAAAGGTTCCCGACCCCTGGCATAGAAGGAACAAAAAGGCTAAGATAACAAAGCATTGCAAGGCAGGATGATCTAATTTAAAGAAATTTAAAGAAACATCCACCAACCAATTTTTTTTTTTTTTTTTTAACAATACACATGACTTCTGCAGAAAACTGACAAAAAACGAAGAACCCTTCACGGCTCAGTTGCGTGTAGGCTTCATGTATGCAAGAAGCATGTATGAATGTGCAGATGTTCAAGCTGGATTAACTGGAGTAACAAGGAACTGTGGTTGTACTGTGAGCAAGGGTGTGTTCACACTTGCAGTACTCTGAAACATAAAATACTTGGTAGTCTGGTTTGCGTTCACTCGTGTATTTTTTGTCAATGGACCAAAATAAGACGTTAAGACTTAAGACCAAATGAACCAGACTAGAAGATTAAATGCTACTAGAGTCCATTTTAACAAGTGTAAACGCACCCTAAAAGTACAAACTACTAAATACTTTTCTTACCATACTGGCTATACGGAAATTCAGGCTGTCCGGCGGAAGCTTTGCTCAAGTCCTGAGTTGGTGTGGTGGTGGCAGCAAAGCCCAATGTTGCAGTTCCTGGAGTGGTAGGTGGAGGAGGAACTTGTGGAACATACTGGTCGGCTTGAGGAGTGGCAAAACTGTAACCTGTTACACAAGAAAGATATTATCCATGTTATTCTTTCATTTTTTTTCTACAGATTTTTCCTCACGTGGGTTGAGGGCTTTACTCTAAACATGAATTGGACATCAAACATTACATTATCTTTATTATCTTTATTATCTTTATTATCTTTATTATCTTTATTATCTTTATTATCTTTATTATCTTTATTATCTTTATTGGCACACGACCATTAACACAACTACACTGCTGAAGGGAGACACTGGCCACAATAGACTAATGATAGATAGATGGATGGATGGATGGAACAATAGAACGATGGATGGATGGAACGATAGAACGATGGATAGATGGATGGATGGATGGATGGAACGATAGAACGATGGATGGAACGACAGCTAGAACGATGGATGGATGGAATGATGGATGAATGGATGGATGGAATGATAGCTAGAACGATGGATGGATGAATGGATGGATGGATAGAACGATGGATGGATGGATGGATGGATGGATAGAACGATGGATGGATGGATGGATGGATGGATAGAACGATGGATGGATGGATGGATGGATGGATAGAACGATGGATGGATGGATGGATGGATGGAACGATGGATGGATGGATGGATGGATAGAACGATGGATGGATGGATGGATGGATGGATAGATGGATAGAACGATGGATGTATGGATGGAACGATAGATAGAACGATGGATGTATGGAATGATAGATAGAACGATAGAACGATAGAACGATGGATGTATGGATGGAACGATGGATGTATGGATGGATAGAACGATGGATGTATGGATGGATAGAACGATGGATGTATGGATGGATAGAACGATGGATGTATGGATGGATAGAACGATGGATGTATGGATGGATAGAACGATGGATGTATGGATGGATAGAACGATAGATGGATAGAACGATGGATGGATAGAACGATGGATGGATAGAACGATGGATGATAGAACGATAGATGGATGGATGGATAGAACGATAGATGGATGGATGGATGGAACGATGGATGGATGGATGGAACGATGGATGGATGGATGGAACGATGGATGTATGGATGGATAGAACGATAGATGTATGGATGGATGTATGGATGGATAGAACGATAGATGTATGGATGGATAGAACGATAGATGTATGGATGGATAGAACGATAGATGTATGGATGGATAGAACGATAGATGGATGGATAGAACGATGGATGGATGGATAGAACGATGGATGGATGGATAGAACGATGGATGGATGGATAGAACGATAGATGGATGGAACGATGGATGGATGGAACGATGGATGGATGGATGGAACGATGGATGGAACGATGGATGGATGGATGGATGGATGGATGGATGGAACGATGGATGGAATGATGGGTGGATGGAACGATGGATGGAACGATGGATGGAACGATGGGTGGAACGATGGGTGGAACGATGGATGGAATGATGGGTGGATGGAACGATGGATGGAACGATGGATGGAATGATGGGTGGAACGATGGGTGGATGGAACGATGGATGGAACGATGGGTGGATGGATCGATGGATGGAAGGATGGATAGAACGATAGATGGAAGGATGGATAGAACGATAGATGGAAGGATGGATAGAACGATAGATGGAAGAATGGATAGAACGATGGATGGATGGATGGAACGATGGATGGATGGATGGAGCGATGGATGGAAAAATGGATGGATGGATGGATGGAACGATGGATGGATGGAACGATGGGTGGATGGATGGATGGAACGATGGATAGATGGATAGAAGGATAGAAAGATAGAAGGATAGGTCTCCAAAGGACCAACATAGTATGAGTATTTGTCACATAGCATAAATGACTATAAAAGTACATGAATACATCAATGGATGTATGCATCTTTCATATATGACTACTGTACATGCGGTTTCAACGTCATACGAGTGTGTCGGCATCACTCACCAAACTGCGGTGCTGCGCTGAAGCCCTGCTGAGGGTAGCCCTGAGGTGCAGCAAAGCTGCCCGCTGGGGTTGTGACCAGGAATGCACTGAAAGGCGAAGGGGGCTGTGTGGGGGTCCCCCGGCCCGCTGATAACGGAGGTCCATAACCACCTGATTGATCAAAGAAGAGGCTATTTGATGTATTTCTTCATACAATGTGTCAAGTTAAACCATTGTCCAAAATTATTTAGATAATTTAGATAACGAACATGAGAAAAAAAATAAAAATACTTTTCATAGCACTCATTAAGCAAATAACGAATTTTCGTTGCAATTATCATGTTATTTCGCTAAATTAAACACGGGAGATAAGGTGGGTAAAAATCTGAAAACATTTTTTTGGATGAGACGGGGGCGGCACGGCGGTCCAGTGGTTAGCGCGCAGACCTCACAGCTAGGAGACGAGGGTTCAATTCCACCCGGAGTTTGCATCCGGTTTCCTCCCACATTCCAAAAACATGCTAGGTTAATTGGCGACTCCAAATTGTCCATAGGTATGAATGTGAGTGTGAATGGTTGTTTGTCTATATGTGCCCTGTGATTGGCTGGCCACCAGTCCGGGGTGTACCGCGCCTCTCTCGCCCGAAGACAGCTGGGATAGGCTCCAGCACCCCCACAACAGTATCACTCGGATACTGTGAACATCCAGCAGCAACACAACATTTTGGCATGACTACTATTTTGATGAAAAATATACTGAACCAGGGCTGCACAGTGGACGAGTGGTTAGCACACAGGCTTCACAGCTAGGAGACCCGAGTTCAATTCCACCCTCGGCCATCTCTGTGTGGAGTTTGCATGTTCTCCCCGTGCATGCGTGGGTTTTCTCCGGGTACTCCGGTTTCCTCCCACATTCCAAAAAAACATGCTAGGTTAATTAGCGACTCCAAATTGTCCATAGGTATGAATGTGAGTGTGAATGGTTGTTTGTCTATATGTGCCCTGTGATTGGCTGGCGACGATCATTCCTTTGCAGTGTGCTTATATTAAACTGGAGCCTTTATAGTAATAATTTTAGTTACTTGACAAGATAGGCGCAATGCAAATGGTTTAATACGCAGATGAACTAAAATAACGGAATAATAACATTGAACTGTTCTGTTTGTCACTATTGTTGTTGTTATGGGAATTCTTGTTGCTGCTGTTTTTGTCTGTCTCTACTGTCCCCATGTAAGGGCATGTAAGGGCATTTAGATCAACAATACTATCTGCCCCAATGGCTAGACGGGACAAAAAAAAAACAAAAAAACAAACAAAAAAAAATTATGGAATAATGAAAGAACAATGGAAGGATGGATGGAACGATAGAACGATGGATGGATGGATGGAACGATAGAACAATGGATGGATGGATGGATGGAACGATAGAACAATGGATGGATGGATGGATGGAACGATAGAACGATAGAACAATGGATGGATGGATAGATAGAACGATGGATGGATGGATAGATAGAACAATGGATGGAACGATAGATGGATGGAACGATAGATAGAACGATGGATGGATGGATAAGCGATAGATAGAATGATGGAAGGATGGATGGAACGATAGAACGATGGATGGATGGATAGAACGATAGATGGATGGATGGATGGAACGATAGATAGAACGATAGATGGATGGATGGAACGATAGAACGATGGATGGATGGATGGATGAACAGTAGATAGAACAATGGATGGATGGATGGAACGATAGAGAGAACGATGGATGGAACAATAGATAGAACAATGGATGGATGGATGGAACGATAGATAGAACGATAGATGGATGGAACGATAGATAGAACGATGGATGGATGGATAAACGATAGATAGAACGATGGATGGAAGGATGGATGGAACGATAGATAGAACGATGGATGGAAGGATGGATGGAACGATAGATAGAACGATGGATGGATGGAACGATGGATGGAACGATAGATAGAACGATGGATGGATGGATGGATGGATGGAACGATAGATAGAACGATGGATGGATGGATGGATGGAACGATAGATAGAACGATGGATGGATGGAACGATAGATAGAACGATGGATGGATGGATAAACGATAGATAGAACGATGGATGGAAGGATGGATGGAACGATAGATAGAACGATGGATGGATGGAACGATGGATGGAACGATAGATAGAACGATGGATGGATGGATGGAACGATAGATAGAACGATGGATGGATGGATGGAACGATAGATAGAACGATGGATGGATGGATGGATGGAACGATAGATAGAATGATGGATGGATGGATGGAATGATAGATAGAACGATGGATGGAACGATGGATGGAACGATGGATGGAATGATAGATAGAACGATGGATGGATGGATGGATAGATAGAACGATGGATGGATGGATGGATAGATAGAACGATGATGGATAGAACAATAAATAGATATAGATAGATAGAAGGATAGAAAGATAATAACAGCAGTGAAATTGCCAACGATGGCTGGACAGGACAAAAAAAATAATTAAAAAATACACAAAAAAATTATGGAATAATGAAGAAAGAAATTAAGTAAAAAATAGGTTAATAGATAAAGGGGGATAAATAGTAAAGGAGATAAAAATATTTCCAACCGTTGTAAAAAATGTATCACGGTTAATGTACCGCTGAACAACATGACACTGATCTATATACCTTATATATGTATATTATCATGTGTGTATATATTATATATATTTATAAATAGTATGTATATTGTATATATTTATACACTTTCCCTTTTTTTATTTACTAAAATGTCAATCTTTCCCATATAAGTAAATAAAAAAATATTAATTTACAAATGAGGCAAACAGACCCTGATTTCTTACCTATAGGCTGGCCGGCAGTCGCCACCCAAACTCCTTTTCGGGGAAAAAAAATATTTTATAAATGATTTTTCAGTGACATAGCAGTACTCTGAAGTAAAAAAAAAAAAAAAAAGTACACACTAAATAAATCTAATGTTATTTCTATACTCACCCTGTGGCCCGTAAGGTTGATGCCAGGTCTGGGTGGGCTGTGCCGGCCAACCGTTAGCTGCACTTAGGATGCTCCTGGGTGCCCACTGGCCTGGGGCGAGCTGGCCGGGAGTTTTATCGTCACGAGGTTCTGCTTTCTTTACTTCAACCTGGACAAAAAGGACAAGGAGAACACGTTTGGTAACACCAGCAGGTAACGTTCTACCAAAGTCCCTCACCTAAATACACATTTTTGGATTTATATTTTATAGATTTAGGGGCCCAAAATTGCAAAATTGGATCTTACTGTGTAACCAGGTGACAAAAAATAAACTATGTGTATCAGGTACTATGAGTCAAATAAAAATATCAGTCAATAATGCAAATATTTGCTAAAAAAAAAAAAAAAAAAAAAAAACTGAAACAGGTTTGAGTGCCTGAATTGTACCTGACAAACATAGATTTTATTATTATTATTTTTTTAAATCAAT
This sequence comes from Doryrhamphus excisus, assembly GCF_030265055.1. Taxonomy (NCBI): domain Eukaryota; kingdom Metazoa; phylum Chordata; class Actinopteri; order Syngnathiformes; family Syngnathidae; genus Doryrhamphus; species Doryrhamphus excisus. The sequence goes on from NC_080470.1 coordinate 2,274,977, forward strand.
AAACTGCCCTCTCTAAATCAATATATATATATATATATATGATAAATATCTAATGGAAAATTACAACTTACCTTTCTCCACCTAATGCTTATAAAAGAAAATTTATTCTATTTGGAATAAGTTTTAAAGGGGGGGAAAATGGATGTAAAGAGGAAATTGCATCTCAAATCTAAACAGAATATTATAAGTTAAACATGCAGAAAGAAGAAATATTTTTGTTTACGGTTGAATCTTCATACTGTGTCAAATGCGGGAAAAAAAAATCTTATTTATAAAGTCTTATTTTTTATTTCATGTTATGTATTTGCACCAATATATTCCTGTATGAATATCCACATAATTTAAAAAAAAAAATCTGCATGATAAGGCAGAGCAACAAACGGTTAACCAAACTCAGGGAAACGGGTGCGACAAAGGGGGCGCTGACCAAAAATAGACTGAAGGTTTGAGTTATTGGGGTCACCTTGCAGGAGGGAAAAAAAAAAAAAAGAATCACAAATTCCAACCCGCTATAAAAAGGTGTTGCAACCAACCCCGAGCCTTCTCTCTTTTTTTTTCTCTGTCGACCCAATTACGCGCACATGTCTGGTACTGTAGTGGTGGCCCCCGCCGCCGCCGCCCCCAACTACCGTCCCGTGGGCATCACAGCTTGGCGTGATGGATACCATGACTTCTATACAGTCCCCAACAGCGGAACTGGGATTTGCGCCGCAGTTTGATGTGCCCCCATTTTCTAATTTTGGAACTCATATCTCCCCAAGCGCCCCACGAGTCCCGGTGTCAGGTAATGTCAAGTCAAGAACAATGGATTAACTTGAGTCTGGATGCCTGCTGGAAGAAAACCAGGGCAAAGTCAAGAGGGTGTCAAACTGGAGCGTTTACAGTTTGGGTACGATACAGCAACAATAAGGTGGGATTGAACCTACATTTGTAATGGAAAAAGTAGCATTTGAATGATTGGATCATTGATTTAATACAGGGGTCTCAAACATGCGGCCCGCGGGCCAAATGTATTATTATTATTATTATTAAAAAAAAGGCTACACTCGGCGGCATGGCGGTCGAGTGGTTAGCGCGCAGTTTCCTCCCACATTCCAAAAACATGCTAGGTTAATTAGCGACTCCAAATTGTCCGCAGATATGAATGTGAGTGTGAATGGTTGTTTGTCTATATGTGCCCTGTGATTGGATGGCGACCAGTCCAGGGTGTACCCTGCCTGAAAGACATGCTGGGATAGGCTCCAGCACCCCCACAACAGTATCACTCGGATACTGTGAACATCCAGCAGCAACACAACATTTTGGCATGACTACTATTTTGATGAAAAATATACTGAACCAGGGCTGCACAGTGGATGAGTGGTTAGCACAAAGGCTTCACAGCTAGGAGACCTGGGTTCAATTCCATCCTCGGCCATGTTTGCATGTTCTCCCCGTGCATGCGTGGGTTTTGTCCGGGTACTCCGGTTTCCTCCCACATTCCAAAAAAACATGCTAGGTTAATTAGCGACTCCAAATTGTCCATAGGTATGAATGTGAGTGTGAATGGTTGTTTGTCTATATGTGCCCTGTGATTGGCTGGCGACCAGTCCAGAGTGTACCCCGCCTCTCTCGCCCGAAGACAGCTGGGATAGGCTCCAGCACCCCCCACGACAGTATCACTCGGACACTGTGAACATCCAGCAGCAACACAACATTTTGGCATGACTACTATTTTGATGAAAAATATACTGAACCAGGGCTGCACAGTGGACGAGTGGTTAGCACACAGGCTTCACAGCTAGGAGACCAGGGTTCAATTCCACCCTCGGCTATCTCTGTGTGGAGTTTGCATGTTCTCCCCGTGCATGCGTGGGTTTTTTCCGGGTACTCCGGTTTCCTCCCACATTCCAAAAAAACATGCTAGGTTAATTAGCGACTCCAAATTGTCCATAGGTATGAATGTGAGTGTGAATGGTTGTTTGTCTATATGTGCCCTGTGATTGGTTGGCGACCAGTTCAGGGTGTACCCCGCCTCTCTCGCCCGAAGACATGCTGGGATAGGCTCCAGCACCCCCACAACAGTATCACTCAGATACTGTGAACATCCAGCAGCGACACAACATTTTTGCATGACTACTATTTTGATGAAAAATATACTGAACCAGGGCTGCACAGTGGATGAGTGGTTAGCACACAGGCTTCACAGCTAGGAGACCAGGGTTCAATTCCACCCTCGGCCATCTCTGTGTGGACTTTGCACGTTCTCCCCGTGCATGTATGGGTTTTTTCCGGGTACTCCAGTTTCCTCCCACATTCCAAAAACATGCTAGGTTAATTAGCGACTCCAAATTGTCCATAGGTATGAATGTGAGTGTGAATGGTTGTTTGTCTATATGTGCCCTGTGATTGGCTGGCCACCAGTCCAGGGTGTACCCCGCCTCTCTCGGCCGAAAACAGCTGGGATAGGCTCCAGCACCCCCACAACAGTATCACTCGGATACTGTGAACATCCAGCAGCAACACAACATTTTGGAATGACTACTATTTTGATGAAAAATATACTGAACCAGGGCTGCACAGCGGCCGGGTGGTTAGCACACAGGCTTCACAGCTAGGAGACCTGAGTTCAATTCCATCCTCGGCCATGTTTGCATGTTCTCCCTGTGCATGCGTGGGTTTTCTCCGGGTACTCCGGTTTCCTCCCACATTCCAAAAAAACATGCTAGGTTAATTAGCGACTCCAAATTGTCCATAGGTATGAATGTGAGTGTGAATGGTTGTTTGTCTATATGTGCCCTGTGATTGGCTGGCGACCAGTCCAGGGTGTACCCCGCCTCTCTCGCCCGAAGACAGCTGGGATAGGCTCCAGCACCCCGAAAACAGTATCACTCGGATACTGTGAACATCCAGCAGCAACACAACATTTTGGCATGACTACTATTTTGATGAAAAATATACTGAACCAGGGCTGTACATGCTGGGATAGGCTCCAGCACCCCCCCTGCGACCCTCGTGAGGAAAAAGCGGTAGAAAATGAAATGAAAATAATAGATGTTGTATAGCTGCAGTTTTTTTTATTTATTTGACCCCAAACCCTAATTTGGAGCTAAATAAGATATAATATTTGACTCAAATGAGATTCCAGGTGGGTTATGTTTACTCCACAGAGCAGCCACACTCGGCAGAATGTAAGGAGACTTAAAATATGACACCATGGTGAATGTATTTACTTTCTCCCAGTTGGGGAAGCTTGCCTTAAACTGAATTAACGGAATTAACTTCGCATTGTAAACCTCATCCATCTGCCACACACGCTGAAATAACGTGTACTTATTATTCTATTCTACTGTGATTTTAATAGAGAACTGCATATTGTACTATTTATATAGAGGTGACGGACACAGTATGGAGATTCTTTGATTGAGGTCACTGAGTTTTTTTTTTTTAAATGTAAAAAGAAGACATGTTGACGTGAAAGTGACCTCACAACCAAATATAAAAATAAAAAAAAAATGAACAGATTGGACCAATCCTTTAGGAGATTTATATTTTGTAATAAAATGGGTCTATTTTTAATTATAAAAGAATGTATATATATATATGCATAAATTTGCAGGTATTTAAATTTGGTACTTTTTCATTAAATAAGGTAATTAAAATGAGTACATCCTAAAGGAGTGGTCGGTTTTAAACAGAGCCTCGGGCGACAAGATATGAAATATACGTAATAGTTATATGTATATTATAATAATAATACAGTAAACCTCGGATATATCGGATTCAATTGTTCCCACTGGTTTTGTCCGATATAAGCGAAATCCGTTATATGCGTATAGCGGAAAATGTCCGTTTTACGCATATATCGGATTTATATGCGGTATATGCGTAAAATCGGATTTTATCCGTTATAAAAAGGCACTTCCTTGACTATGTTTCCAATGTACCTGGACGCACAGGCAACGCTGAAAATGACGATTCGGCGATTCGGCGAATCGGAGCGCCACGATGCGGCCATCCGATATATGCGAGGGAAATTTAATGGAAATGCATTGGAACGGGACTGGAGATTTTGTCCGAAATAGGCGAAATCCGTTATATATAAAAAAATCCGATATATGCAATGAATTTTTATTGGAAATGCATTACAGAAAAATCGGTTCTTTTTTTTAATCTGTACGTTGTGAGCGAATTTCCGATATATCCGAGGTTTACTGTAATAACAGAAATGACTGCAGAGTAAGATGTTCTTCAGCATGAAATGCCGAAAAAAAAAAAAGTTCGATTCAACGCAGCATCATGTTACATCATAATTGTCGCTCGAGCCTCTGTTTTATCTGAAGGTTAAAATAAAACTACAACTACACACTTTTTTGCCCATGATGTCGTGATAATGCATGTTGACAGCCTGGTCCACTGATTGTTCGGCCTCGAAAGTAATAAATCCAAAACCTAGCCAACGACCAAGAGTGAATCAAGGTAGCAAAAGGGGGGAGTTGTGACAACACAAGATGAAGAACAGTATCGGGCATTCGGCAGAGTGAGGATCGGTCAAGACTGAGCAAGAGGCAACCTCGGGGGTTCGGAGGATTTCGCTTTTCGAATTTGAGCGATGACGGCTACGCCATTTAGATTTCCGTGTGAAGAGTTAACGTAAATTCCGGACTATAAGCCGCTACTTTTTTTTGCCAAACTTTCAACCCTTACGAAAAGAAAATATAGTTATCAATATATTACTTATATTATAATATATTATTTTTCCATTATATTTTCCAATACATTATATATTATAAATACATGGAATAATATATTTTTGTACATATATTATACAATATATTATATATTCATGTAATATATGGCAATATATTGCAGAATATACAAATGATTGCCGCTTTCAATATATTGAAATATATTAAATCAAAATATATAATATATGAGTTTATATATCCCAAATTATATGTAATTTGATATATGTAAAAATATAGTCCTTTTTTGGTCTTGATCGCAAGATATTTTTTATATGTATCAATATATACACATATATGATCTATGCATATATTGCAATATATTGGAAAATATAAACATAAGATCCCATATATGGAAATATATTTCCTAATACATTGCATTATATTTGACAATATACTGCAATATTTTTTTTTACCATATTTTTTTCCATGGAATATTTTTTTCCCATGGAATATTTCTTTTCCATATTTTTTTCCCCATGGAATATTTCTTTTCCATATTTTTTTCCATGGAAAAAAATATATTGCAGTATATTGGAAAATATAAACAAAGATCCCATATATGGAAATATATTTCCTAATACATTGCATTATATTTGCCAATATACTGCAATATATTTTTTCCCATATTTTTTCCATGGAATATTTTTTTCCCATGGAATATTTCTTTTCCATATTTTTTTCCATGGAAAAAAATATATTGCAGTATATTGTCAAATATAATGCAATGTATTAGGAAATATATTTCCATATATGGGATCTTATGTTTATATTTTCCAATATATTGCAATATATGCATAGATCATATATGTGTATATATTGATACATATAAAAAATATCTTGCGATCAAGACCAAAAAAAGGACGATATTTTTACAAATATAAAATTGCATATAATTTGGGATATATAAACTCATATATTATATATTTGGATTTAATATATTTCAATATGTTGAAAGCGGCAATCATTTGTATATTCTGCAATATATTGCCATATATTACATGAATATATAATATATTGTATAATATATGTACAAAAATATATTATTACATGTATTTATAATATATAATGTATTGGAAAATATAATGGAAAAATAATATATTATAATATAATACAATATATTTAAAGTAATATATTGATAAATATATTTTCTTTTCGTAATATGGGAAAAAATATAATGCAAATATATTAGGAAATATATTTCCATATGTGAATATATAGATTATAGATATATTTATCAATATATTAATTTAAATATATTGTATTATATTATAATATATTATTTTTCCATTATATTTTCCATAATATATTTCCTAATACATTTCATTATATTTGCCAATATACTGCAATATTTTTATTTTCTTATGGAAAAAAAATATATTGCAGTATATTTTTCTTATGGAAAAAAAAATATTGCAGTATATTTTTCTTATGGAAAAAAAATATATTGCAGTATATTTTCTTATGGAAAAAATATATTGCAGTATATTTTTCTTATGGAAAAAATATATTGCAGTATATTTTTCTTATGGAAAAAATATATTGCAGTATATTGGCAAATATAATGCAATGTATTAGGAAATATATTTCCATATGTGAATATATAGATTATAGATATATTTATCAATATATTAATTTAAATATATTGTATTATATTGTAATATATTATTTTTCCATTATATTTTCCATAATATATTTCCTAATACATTTCATTATATTTGCCAATATACTGCAATATACTGCAATATTTTTATTTTCTTATGGAAAAAAATATATTGCAGTATATTTTCTTATGGAAAAAAAATATATTGCAGTATATTTTCTTATAGAAAATAATATATTGCAGTATATTGGCAAATATAATGCAATGTATTAGGAAATATATTTCCATATATGGGATCTTATGTTTATATTTTCCAATATATTGCAATATATGCATAGATCATATATGTGTATATATTGATACATATAAAAAAATATATTGCAAAATGTATGTATTTGTATGTATCTATGTATGTTTATGTACAAAATCGTTTTTTCGGCTTATAATCAGGTGCGCTCTATAGTCCGGAATTTACGGGTACATTTCGAAGAAATATCATGTGATCCAATTGAAGAAGACGCGCTTTCATCCGAACCCCCCCCCCCTTCTTGACTTGTCCCGGGTATTTTTTTGCTGTGGAACACACACACACACACACACACACATACTCGTGGCGAGCTATTGTTAATGCATCACAAAAAATATGGAGAAACACAAACTGTAGAACGACTAAAGCTTTCTCCGAGCTTTCCCAAAAAATGACATCATCTACTTTTTGAGTCAGCCGGGATAAGCCCGAAATCGAACAATTAAAAAACACTGAAGATGGTAACACAAAGATATAGGCCATTAATTGGTCTCTCCCAAGGTGACTTGATGTTGAGTTGTCATGGGGGATATACAAAGAACGTGAAGTTTTTAAATTGAAGGCATCAATTCCCGCTACTTTTCGCAGTGATCTACTTTCAAATCTGATTAACTCCCCCCCCGCTATTGCAGAAGTGGGTTGTGTGGCCCGTCTGTACTCGGGGACCTAACCTGAATCCGACTTCAACGTCCTGCGAGAGACAAATTTTTAGAAGACCTCCAACCCAAACGTACCCTACATTCGTGACCTGTTGATATAATTAACTTAATCTGTCAGTGGCTTGTCCTTGGGATCAATTTAGAAAGTTAAGACACACGTGTGCAAATCTTGGTTACACTATTTCCGTGTTCGAGTTCGACTTGTTGCAATAATCAGGAACTAATTCTGTGTTATCATCTTAATACTGTATTTGTGAACTCTATTCAGTTTAAAATAAAACAGGGGTCTCAAACACGTGGCCCACAGTAAATAAAACTTACCACTTCCACATGGATAGGGAGGATAACAATTAACAGTTATTTAACCTTTAACATGAACATTAATCAAACGTAATAATTTTTTCTGGGTACATGATACCATATCAGGGGTCTCAAACACGTGGCTCGCGGGCCAAATGTGGCCCGCAGGACAATAGTTTGAGGCCCCCGCCTTGATATGAAAGTTTAATGTTAGTGCGGCCCGCGCAAGTTTGATATGGATGCTGTATGGTATCATGTACCCAGAAAAAATTATTACGTTTGATTCATGTTCATGTTAAAGGTTAAATAACTGTTAATAGTTATCCTCCCTATCCGTGTGGAAGTGGTAAGTTTTTGGCTATTTAAGTTGAAAGGAAATAACTTGAAGGCTACCGTTTTGGGTCGCTAGCTCTCTAGTTTGCGCGTTAGCATGTGTCTCAAGACCCTGCAGTTGCGCAATATGTTGTAAATAAAAAGAGTATAAATGTGACTATAGTCGTGTTTTGTCATGTCTATAAAAAAGATAAAAAAAAAGATAAAGAATTATCTCTCAGAAAATAGTTAGCAAAATATGTATAAATCAGGGGTCTCAAACATGCGGCCCGTGGGCCAAATGTGGCCCGCAGGACACTAGTTTGAGGCCCCTGCCTTGATATGAAAGTTTAATGTTAGTGCGGGCCCACGCAAGTTTGATATGGATGCTGTATGGTATCATGTACCCAGAAATGAACAAAGCATTATTAGAGCCCTGTAGACATGACAAAACACGACTATAGTCACATTTATACTCTTTTTATTTACAACATATTGCGCAACTGCAGGGTCTTGAGACACATGCTAACTCGCAAACTCGAGAGCTAGCGACCTAAACGGTAGCCTCCAAGTTATTTCCTTTAAACTTAAAAAAGGCAAAAACTTACCACTTCCACGCGGATAGGGAGGATAACTATTAACAGTTATTTAACCTTTAACATGAACATTAATCAAACGTAATAATTTTTTCTGGGTACATGATACCATACAGCATCTATACCAGGGGTCTCAAACACGCAGACCGCGGGCCAAATGTGGCCCGCAGGACAATAGTTTGAGGCCCCCGCCTTGATATGAAAGTTTAATGTTAGTGCGGCCCGCGCAAGTTTGATTAATGTTCATGTTAAAGGTTAAATAACTGTTAATCGTTATCCTCCCTATCCGTGTGGAAGTGGTAAATTTTTGGGCTATTTAAGTTGAAAGGAAATAACTTGAAGGCTACCGTTTTAGGTCGCTAGCTCTCTAGTTTGCGCGTTAGCATGTGTCTCGAGACCCTGCAGTTGCGCAATATGTAAATAAAAAAAGTATAAATAATGCAATAATAGTAGGATACTAGCCTAGTTTACAAAGAGAACTTTGTGTACACCCCATATTTTTTTTTTTACTAATTGAGCATGAGGGGAGAGTTTAAAAACTTTTTGGCCTGTACCTCTGTGGTACCAGTCAATGTACAGTAACCTAAAAGGAGAAAAAGACAGATCTTAAGAGACACGGTTAATCACATTCAAACAATTCACAAGGAAAAGGGGGGCAGGGGGGGGGGGGGGGCAGAGGAAAGAAAAATAGAAAGGGCTTACTTACAAAAATACTTAAGTTTCTACATATGGGGAGAACACACTATGCCATTTAAACTACATGTATCATTTATGTGCAAAATCAGGGTGAAGAAAACTTATTCCAATACTGACATGTCTAATGATTTGAATGTTTTTAAATATGTATTATTATTAAATAATATGCAATGGTGGTTACTGGTGCGTTACGTCATGTTAAATTCCAATGACAAACCATTCTGGGGGTTTTTTTGTCCCAACAAGAGAGCAAATGAAGCGCCGAAGGAGGAGCGGTAACACAGAACATGTTGTGGGTCACTGGTCGCAAGCGTTATTTGGCAATGTAGGACAAATGGAGATGAAAAACAGATGTGACTGGAGCTCAGCAGGCAGTGGCTGACACCAACGTTGCCGGTGGCGGGTCTGATTCCCATTCACGCTAAAAGTGTCGCTGTATATATGAAAGAAAGATTTAAGTAGCTGTAATTCCCTGAGATGCTACTTTTACTGCCGGGAAGTAAGCAGGATGTCTTTTTTAATAAAACTGGACTTGTGAATAAAGTATAGAAGTCTTTAGATCAGGGGTCTCAAACTTGTGGCCCGCGGGCCAAATGTGGTCCGCAGGACACTAGTTTGAGGCCCCCGCCTTGATATGAAAGTTTAATGTTAGTGCGGCCCGCGCAAGTTTGATATGGATGCTGTATGGTATCATGTACCCAGAAAAAATTATTATGTTTGATTCATGTTCATGTTAAAGGTTAAATAACTGTTAATAGTTATCCTCCCTATCCATGTGGAAGTGGTAAGTTTTTTTTTTGCTATTTAAGTTGAAAGGAAATAACTTGAAGGCTACCGTTTAGGTCGCTAGCTCTCTAGTTTGCGAGTTAGCATGTGTCTCAAGATTCTGCAGTTGCGCAATATGTAAATAAAAAAAGTATAAATGTTACAAAATGTTACCATGACCTCACACGTGCATCAATAAGTCTATCGGAGGAACAAGGAACCCAGAAAAAATTATTACGTTTGATTAATGTTCATGTTAAAGGTTAAATAACTGTTAATAGTTATCCTCCCTATCCGTGTGGAAGTGGTAAGTTTTTGGCTATTTAAGTTGAAAGGAAATAACTTGAAGGCTACTGTTTAGGTCGCTAGCTCTCTAGTTTGTGAGTTAGTTGTTGTTTAATGTCTATTTAGTGTGAGACACATGCTAACTCGCAAACTAGAGAGCTAGCGACCTAAAAACGGTAGCCTTCAAGTTATTTCCTTTAAACTTAAAAAGCCAAAAACTTATCCTCCCTATCCGTGTGGAAGTGGTAACTATTAACAGTTATTTAACCTTTAACATGAACATGAATCAAACGTAATAATTTTTTCTGGGTACATGATACCATACAGCATCCATATCAAACTTGCGCGGGCCGCACTAACATTAAACTTTCATATCAAGGCGGGGGCCTCAAACTAGTGTCCTGCTACATTTGGCCCGCGGGCCGTGTGTTTGAGACCCCTGATCTAAACACTTCTATACTTTATTATACTTTATTATACTATACTTTATCATTTTTGGTTAGTGGTGTGCCACAAGATTTTTCCAATATAAAAAAAACGTGCCGTGGCTCAAACACTGATGTAGGCCACTTTGAAGGACAATCCCCCCCCCTTTGGAAGGCCAACTGTTTTGCATGTTGACCATCTGGCTGCTTCTAATTTGTCCCCTTTAAGTTGATGCTTTGCCTCCCAAAGCACCTGCTAATGACTTTCCATTAACTGTTTATGTTTTTACTAAGGTTCTCTAGCACAGTGTTTTTCATCCTTTTTTGATCTTGTGACACACCACTAAAAAAAGAATGTTACAAAATGTTACCATGACCTCACACGTGCATCAATAAGTCTAATCGGAGGAACAAGGAACCCAGAAAAAAAGTTATTACGTTTGATTAATGTTCATGTTAAAGGTTAAATAACTGTTAATAGTTATCCTCCCTATCCATGTGGAAGTGGTAAGTTTTTTTTGCTATTTAAGTTGAAAGGAAATAACTTGAAGGCTACCGTTTAGGTCGCTAGCTCTCTAGTTTGCGAGTTAGCATGTGTCTCAAGACCCTGCAGTTGCGCAATATGTTGTAAACCAAAAGAGTATAAATGTGACTATAGTCGTGTTTTGTCATGTCTATAAAAAATAAAGATAAAAAAAGATAAAGAATTATCTCTCAGAAAATACTTAGCAAAATATGTATAAATCAGGGGTCTCAAACACGCGGCCCGCAGCCCAAATGTGGCCCGCAGGACACTACTTTGAGGCCCCCCGCCTTGATATGAAAGTTTAATGTTAGCGCGGCCCCGCGCAAGTTTGATATGGATGCTGTATGGTATCATGTACCCAGAAAAAATTATTACGTTTGATTCATGTTCATGTTAAAGGTTAAATAACTGTTAATAGTTATCCTCCCTATCCGTGTGGAAGTGGTAAGTTTTGGGCTATTTAAGTTGAAAGGAAATAACTTGAAGGCTACCGTTTAGGTCGCTAGCTCTCTAGTTTGCGAGTTAGTTATTGTTTAATGTCTATTTAGTGTCTATATGTGCCGTGTGATTGGCTGGCGACCAGTCCAGGGTGTAAAATGAATGAATGAATGAATGAATGTCATCTGAGAGAGGCTAAGACATGCTTTTTGTGATACCTCGTCATGTTGAAAAATATACAAACATACAGTATGTACTCAATGATACTTTCTATTTTGCGTGATTAAAATGAATGTGATTTCTACATTTGGTTTCTGTATAGAATAGTTTGTCATGAGATTTAAGATGGTTAGGTATGGAGAGGGGAGGGGAAAAAAAACGGGATCAGCTTTTACCTCGGGGCCTCTGCTTCTCCGCATCATACATCATTACCACTTCTGTGACCTTGAATTGGACAAAGGGAAATAGTAGTTCCATTTAGAAAACCAGACAACGTCCTTCATTTTTTTTTTTTTTTTTTTTTTTTTTTTTACCAATGATTCTACCTCCATTAAAACAAAAGTCTAATTACCCATTCAAATTCCTTGAAATGTATGAGTCATAAAATTATGATTTTTTTTTTTTTTTTTAATGTGACTTAATAATACTCACCACTCCGAATCTATTGAAATAGTCCTTGAGTTCAGGTTCGCCACAGTTATGGGGGATTCCACCTACAAATATCTTCTTTGATTTATTGCTATCAGCTTTGCTGCCCTTCTGAAAGAAAACAGGGAGTGTATGGATTTCAGTCTCTGTTAAAACAATCCCTCTGGGAAAGGGCCGCTCTAGCCATCATCTATTCAGACAGTGCAGAAGAAATTAGGTTCTCCTCTTGCCCCCCCCGGG